>NW_022989863.1:248078-312704 GCF_902827175.1 Gymnodraco acuticeps
CATCAACATGTGTCCCCTCTTCTTCATGTCTCTTCTACATCAACATGTGTCCCCTCTTCTTCATGTCTCTTCTACATCAACATGTGTCCCCTCTTCTTCATGTCTCTTCTACATCAACATGTGTCCCCTCTTCTTCATGTCTCTTTTCATCAACATGTGTCCCCTCTTCTTCATGTCTCTTCTTCATCAACATGTGTCCCCTCTTCTTCATGTCTCTTCTACATCAACATGTGTCCCCTCTTCTTCATGTCTCTTCTACATCAACATGTCCCCTCTTCTTCATGTCTCTTCTTCATCAACATGTGTCCCCTCTTCTTCATGTCTCTTCTCATCAACATGTGTCCCCTCTTCTTCATGTCTCTTCTAATCAACATGTGTCCCCTCTTCTTCATGTCTCTTCTACATCAACATGTGTCCCCTCTTCTTCATGTCTCTTCTACATCAACATGTGTCCCCTCTTCTTCATGTCTCTTCTACATCAACATGTGTCCCCTCTTCTTCATGTCTCTTCTACATCAACATGTGTCCCCTCTTCTTCATGTCTCTTCTACATCAACATGTGTCCCCTCTTCTTCATGTCTCTTCTACATCAACATGTTGTCCCCTCTTCTTCATGTCTCTTCTACATCAACATGTGTCCCCTCTTCTTCATGTCTCTTCTACATCAACATGTGTCCCCTCTTCTTCATGTCTCTTCTACATCAACATGTGTCCCCTCTTCTTCATGTCTCTTCTACATCAACATGTGTCCCCTCTTCTTCATGTCTCTTCTATATCAACAGTGTCCCCTCTTCTTCATGTCTCTTCTACATCAACATGTGTCCCTCTTCTTCATGTCTCTTCTACATCAACATGTGTCCCCTCTTCTTCATGTCTCTTCTACATCAACATGTGTCCCCTCTTCTTCATGTCTCTTCTACATCAACATGTGTCCCCTCTTCTTCATGTCTCTTCTACATCAACATGTGTCCCCTCTTCTTCATGTCTCTTCTACATCAACATGTGTCCCCTCTTCTTCATGTCTCTTCTACAATCAACATGTGTCCCCTCTTTCTTCATGTCTCTTCTACTCAACATGTGTCCCCTCTTCTTCATGTCTCTTCTTCATCAACATGGTCCCCTCTTCTTCGTGTCCCCTCTTCTACATCAACATGTGTCCCCTCTTCTTCATGTCTCTTCTACATCAACATGTGTCCCCTCTTCTTCATGTCTCTTCTACATCAACACGTGTCCCCTCTTCTTCATGTCTCTTCTACATCAACATGTGTCCCCTCTTCTTCATGTCTCTTCGATCCATTTCTATAAAAACCTGTCTGAAAATGAGCTGATCAGATTTTGGCCACTTTATGATGTCATAACGATGTGTTGTCTTGTGTAACCATTAGCCAATCACCAACCAAGGTACACCCCCCCCCCCCCCCCCCCCCTATCACCTGAATCTCCTCCTAGAGCACCATTGAGTTCTTTGTAACCAAATCTCTCTCAGAGGGGCGTGGGGAGGGGCTCCTTATTTTCATCTAAAGTAACTTTTGAAACAGGGTTGAAACAGAGGGGATTATGGGTAATGCTGCAATGATCTGTTTGGTGTTTCAGCCAATCAGAGACAGGCTCTGGATATATCTGAGACCTGTGATATATTGATGAAAAACAGTCTAATAGGAGACCTTTAAAGGCTTAGAATGTTGAATCCTGCAGAGTTTCGAGCAGCTTTTAGCCTGACCCACAAGCCGTGAAAAGCCTTAAGAGATCAGCCTTAATGCAGGATTTGAGCCCCCCCCCCCCCCCCCCAGCTCCTTCCCTCTCTCTCTCTTCTAACTTGCACAAACAGAACATTGCCTGCTACTCACGTCACATCTTGCCAGTAGCCATCAGCTCGATGGGAGCCAGTGCTCGGAGAAACGCTCGGTGTTGAGTTCCACCAATAGGGACAGCTCACCGGCTCCCAATGCCAACAATGTCCACGGAGTGCAAATGTTTATTTAAAAAGTTATGTTCGAGTATTGATTTTATTTCATTTTCTCCCCCCGCTCTTGGCTCAGGTGAAGTGCCTGTCCATCATGAGGTTTTTCCCGTGTTGTCTGTCTCGTAAAAAGCCGCTACTATGGTATAATGTAGCGTTAGCATGCCGAGCTTTCACGCAGGATGTGTGTCTGTATGTAGTGTGTGGGCCATATCCAAGACAAATATGTTAAGGGGCCTCGCTTCTTATAATAGTCTGGACGTGGAATATCTCACCTACTACTTGGAAAAATATAACATTTAACATTAATACCTGATATGTCCCTTCGCCCAATTTTCTTATTTTATACCCTGACCCTGTATTTGTATTCAATTAGCTTTAAATGTTGAATACACGGAGAACTGTCCCTCCTCCCAAAACATATAAAATAAAATATATTATCTTCCGCTCTTCCTGTAGCGTTCGTGCCGGTTAAAGCAAGTCGGTGGGTTTTCTAGAAGTCTCTGAAATAACTCCACACAAGACGAGAGCCAGACTTCCTGTCACACTTTGCAGCGTTCGGAGAGCCTGGCTCAGACAAAAGATAACTTTTGTAATGTCTTGATGGATGAGCTTCTGTTGATTTGTACATGGAATTGGATTCTAGCTAGGTATAGTGGAGCCTCTAAAGTGAACTGAAATCCTCTTACGTCTAAGAAGCAGATTGGAGCTGCTCCTTAATCGTTTAAACGACATCAAAAATGTCCAAAATCATGTAATGTGACGGTAAGCCGAATATGAAGGAGCTGAACGAGAGTTATTGGGTCATGTGATGTATCAGCTGCTCACATGTTTGTGTCATTATCATTTTACTTCCTGTTTATTTTGAAATGTATTTTGAGCTTGTGTCTTGTTACTTACTTCTGTGTGCATACTGTATATACCTGTCTTCCATTAAAGTGAAACAGTATGACCACGAATGAGACTTATGGTTATATATATACAGTATATATTATTTGTTGCCTGTGGCAGCTCAATAAACCATATTAATTTAACTGTTAATAAACAATGAAATGATAATAATAGTATTCACTAATCATTGGTAATGCCATACTTTATTATTGTGTAATATGAAGTATTTTATTTATGAATTAAATATTGCATCAGAGCTGATAAGAGACAATTTAAATTACATCTGAATACATGAATTACACTAAAAACGATTTATTTTTTAATGTGTAGTTACTACATGTTATTGTTTATAGCACATACACACATGTAAAGCACTTTGAGAAGCATTTATAAAGTTGTTAAATACAATGTGTTATTACAATTATTATTATAATTTATTTATTATAATTATTATTACAATAATTATATTTTATTATTATTATTTAAATGATCTATTTATTATTATTATAATTATTATTTATTTTATGTATTATTATTTATTTATTATTAGTACCCTCATTGATATTATTTCTAGTGTTATTATTATTAGGCATTAAAACCCAGTATGCTGCTATTGACTACATATTGCAGAATCTCGTTGCATGCCTCCAGACGTCTGTGGGCGAATGAATGCAGATGCCTCATAATTAACACATAATATAACGTATTAAATCCTGGCCTCCTCGCTGCAGATCACATCAGAATCAGCCTGATGTGATCTTTAAATGAACTGTTATAATGAACCAGCACTTCTCTCTCTGCTGACCAAACCATCCTGCTCTCACATACATGAAGAAATAAATCCCTTCTCACAGACGCTCATATGTTTGGTTTTTAAGAGCGTTTGCGTGACCTCTGTGCATCTCCTGCTCATTATACTGCTGTTTGCAGGAGAAAACAGCCAAGATCAACTCGGTTCACGAGTGCCAGCGCCCTGCTTTATTGTGCCAGGGACTTTTATAGGTTTGGATACGTCTTCCAAAAGTAATGGTGAACCCTGAGCTTCTTCCATGATACTCGTCCACACAAGGAGAGGCTCTGTAACCCCTGCACTAGGCAGCTGTGTATTTTTAAATTCATATTATACAGTATATGGACGTGCAAGCATGCATTCAGGCATCCACCCATCCATGCACAAATACTAAATACGGTCAAAATAAAGACGTTAGTACACTGTAATATTGTCTTTGGACGGGATTTACAGTAAGTTGTTGCATGAGCCTAAACACACTTTTCCAACCATCACAAAATATCGCTTGATCTCTTTTTAAATAAATCATTTCAAATGAAAATAAGTGCCTTTACAATCGTGCTGGCTCTTAAATCTGATTAGTTTACTTGTTTTGGCATAAACATGGAGCACAATGCTTCTCATATCTCAGAACTGGCTCATAAGCTGAGCAATTACAGCGTCAAAAATTGCGGTCGAGTCTGCCACTGAAGCAATAAACCTATCAGACATGGTATTAAACAACCTGAGAGTCGCTGCGTTATGCCCTCGTCGCGTCTCATTTTCTCCAACATTTGCAGCGAAAGACTGAGAGAAACTGTCTGATACTTCTCTGATTGAAATGCTACAGAAGTCACATTTGCTAACCGTATAGTTGTTTGTAGTTACCCGACTTTATATCCTGTCAACGCTCTAAAAAGGTCAATCTATAGCCAACATCAGTACGATACGATACGATATACTTTATTGTCCCCGTAAGGCAATTTGTTCTGGACTCCGTCCTGCAGTTCCACATACATGTACAAATACAAGCATAGTGGACCCAAGTTCCCATCGGCGAAAACACGTGGGTTTGCTGTCCTGGCTCCAAGATGGTGGAATGAGCTCCCCATTGACATCAGGACGGCAGATAGCTTGCACATCTTCCGGCGCAAACTGAAAACTCATCTCTTTCGACTCCACTTCGAGCGTTAGAACTATTAACGAAGCACTTTTATACTAATAAAGGACTGGATTACCTAAAGCCAGTTGAGTAGCACTTGAAATGTTTGGCTCTATGAAACCTGATATACTTATATGATTCTGTTTTCTTCAAGGTTGTGTCTTCCTGGTCGAATGTACTTATTGTAAGTCGCTTTGGACAAAAGCGTCAGCTAAATGCAATGTAATGTAATGTAGTGGACATTAAGAGACATACACATATCATCTGTCATGCACCGTTTGAACAAACACAATACACAGACGCACATACTGACAATGGCGACCTATTGCACTACCCTCATGGCCAACATTTAAAAAGTACATTTCATTTCATGTGAACGTTAAGAAGCTTAATGGACAGGTAGGAATGAGTGCTTATAGCGGTTCAGCCTGCTCTTGGGAACCCTGAATCTTCTACCAGAAGGTAGGAGCTGGAATTCTAGGTGGAGTATGTGGGTGGGATCAGACACCATTTTGTTTGCCTGTCTGATAATGGACTGCTCGTATATGTTTTGGTCGTATCAACGTTCCCGACCGATTTTCCCCAAATCAACATTGATCTAAAACAGAGGTCCAATAGACACACAAAAAAACCTTTATATACAATTTATAAGTGAAAACCTAGGTGTACGGTACTACACAATATGATGCTTGCTCAGCTCAGCATTTGCCTAAGAATTGAATTGGTGGTTTCAATTCAATTCTTCAAATATTAAGCAAACTTTGGAGACACTCTAATAAAATATCTGCAAATAAGTTGCTTTTAAAGATGTGTGAAGCGAATAGACTCAACAAACCCTTTTTTTGTCAGGACTTAGCAGTATAGCCTTCGCTTTATGGAAGTAAAAGAGTTAGAAGTGGACAGAAGTAGACGCCTTGGCTATCTAAGCCATGTACAAGAGAACAACCTCAGATTACATATTATTTACATTTTGAAAACAACCGTTTGTAAGGTTTCAGCGTTAGTTCTTTTAGTTTATTGTTTTGTGTTTATTATTGTGGCCTTGCATTTTATTTTGATATTGACTCTACCCTCTCTTTTCAGGTGTCTACACTTCCTGTCGTTGTGTGTCACCTTGATTGTGGTCTCCTGCCCATGATTGTTTTCACCTGTGCCCCATTAACCGTTGTGTGTATATGTAGCCCTGCTCTCCTTTTGTCGGTTCGTCTTGTCTCCACGTCGAGTCTATGTCTGTGAACACTAGTGATCTGTTGAGCAACCTATAGAACCTAGTGATCTTTTGTTTTGAAGTCAACCGAATCGTGCATCTGAGTTCTTGTGAGTCCTTCGTGTCACCGTTAAACCGAAGCCAGTGTTGTCAACTTTTACCAAAAAAGCAGCGAGCAGTACTAACTTTAAAAGTTGTTGATAGAGTTGATATAGAGAGAGAAAGTTGCCAAGATCGTACACTGAACAAAAATATAAACGCAACACTTTTGTTTTTGCTCCCATTTTTCATGAGATGAACTCAAAGATCTAAAACATTTTCTATATACACAAAATAACCATTTCTCTCAAATATTGTTCACAAATCTGAAAGAATCTGTGATAGTGAGCACTTCTCCTTTGCCGAGATAATCCATCCCACCTCACAGGTGTGGCATATCAAGATGCTGATTAGACAGCATGATTATTGCACAGGTGTGCCTTAGGCTGGCCACAATAAAAGGCCACTCTGAAACGTGCAGTTTTGCTTTATTGGGGGGGTCTGGGGGGGTCTGAAAACCAGTCAGTATCTGGTGTGAGGGGTAGGGGTAGGGTTAGGGTTAGGGGTAGGGTTAGGGGTAGGGTTAGGGTTAGGGTTAGGGTTAGGGTTAGGGTAATGTTGTGAATCGAGTGGCCCATGGTGGTGGTGGGGTTATGGTATGGGCAGGTGTATGTAATGGACGACGAACACAGGCCACTCGATTCACAACATTACCCTAACCCTAACCCTACCCTAACCCTACCCCTCACACCAGATACTGACTGGTTTTCGGACCCCCCCAATAAAGCAAAACTGCACGTTTCAGAGTGGCCTTTTATTGTGGCCAGCCTAAGGCACACCTGTGCAATAATCATGCTGTCTAATCAGCATCTTGATATGCCACACCTGTGAGGTGGGATGGATTATCTCGGCAAAGGAGAAGTGCTCACTATCTCAGATTCTTTCAGATTTGTGAACAATATTTGAGAGAAATAGTTATTTTGTGTTTATAGAAAATGTTTTAGATCTTTGAGTTCATCTCGTGAAAAATGGGAGCAAAAACAAAAGTGTTGCGTTTATATTTTTGTTCAGTGTAGTTGAAGTTCCCAGTTTATTATAATAATGAAACATTATTTGTCTGTTATCAAACAAAATATTTGACTATTTTTGACTGTAACTACTATTTCGTCAAACTATTAGAGTAGAAAATGTTGAGTAATATTGTAACAGTTTTTCTTTGAGCTGGAATGAGCCAGAGTCGGGTTGATTGAGTTGAAAACAGAAATAAAGAAAGGTACGCGAACAATACAGAGAGACAGAGTCACAGTGTAGGCGAATGGGATGTGGCTCATTACCTGAGGATCAGATATTCTGACGGGAGCATTAGAGAGAAATCAAGTGTGTTAACCAGCTGACACAAAGAAACACTGACTGCTCAGAGCGGCACACTGCAGCGCTTTATCCACACGTTATATCTGATCACAGAAAGAAATACAGTACACACACACACACACACACACACACACACACACACACACACACACACACACACACACACACACACACACACACACACACACACACACACACACACACACACACACACACACACATATATACCATGTATACATCACTTCAGGGGACATTACATTGACTTACATGCATTTCCTAGAGACTTATCCTAACCTTAACCATAACCAAAACATGCCTAACCCTAACCCTAACCCCTAACCCTAACCCTTACCCTTAACCTTACCCTAACCCTAACCAAGTCTTCACCCTAAAATTAACGATACCCCTCATGGGGACCTCCATTATGTCCCCATAAGGGAGGCGATTCCCCACACGTGACTGTGTAAACAGATTTAAGTCCCCACAAGGATGGTAATGCTAGGCCACACACACACACACACACACACACACACACACACACACACACACACACACACACACACACACACACACACACACACACATTCCCAAGTGTACAGAGGGCAACACTTGACTGTCTATACTGAGGATGGAGGAAGATGAGGGGTGTGGACAGTGATGAGGAAGAGAAGAAGGTGGTACTGTCAGTCTGTCCTGCTGCATCATGGGATTTGGAGTTTGACAAGACAACATTTCACAGCCTGTTGGGTTTCAGAGGTATGCCATAAGCCTTTCACAGCAGGTAATCTGTTGTAAATGGGCCTCTGAGTTCCCCTTGCCGTTGGACGACAGCGTATTTGTGCCATTTCCTAGTTTAAGGATGCAAATTTAAAAGAAAAACCTCAATATTCTCTTAGGGGTCAAACATTTCCTAGATAATTTGTGCTTTTATGTCAAGGAATCATGTTTGAGACCTTAAAAAGGTTACCTAATCAAATAGATGATGCCGCCACTTGCAATGGATTATGTTTACAGTGGATGACCTCGTCAAAATGATACTTTTCTACGGTATTTGCTTTAAGGAAATACTTGTGAATGAAGCCCCGGATCACTTGATCATCATTGCAGCATAAGCATGGCGACTTTGTATAGACTTTGACGTGAAAAAAGTCAAATTGATGACTTCAAAAACAAAAAGTTTTGTTGTATAAGCATGTGGCATCTTGACCTCTTTGTTTTTGCATTATCTGGATTGTATGCACTCCTAATGTGTGTAGTCTTTTAATGATTGGCAACAGGCTGCTCTAAGGCCTTTGAGGCAAAGCAATTCCCCACAGGAAGTACTTGTATGTCTTTAGGAAGGTTTTATTACATCGTGTAGCTTTTGTAATCGTTGTAGCAGTCCAATAGTACAAGTAGGCTGTTGCTTTTTGATTTTAAACAGGATCTAATGAGGCCTACATAAAGAACAAGTATGATAAATGTCCCTGTAGTCAGGTTATTAAACGGACTGACAACAGGAGATGATGAAAGCAGTTTGCCACCAGAGTTCAGATGATGATAGGTGATGACAGATGACTGGTCTTCTCCTGCAGAGCCTGGAAAACACAACCCTCCAGATGACCATGAGGATGAAAATGGTTCAATCTCAGCCGCTATCTATTAATACCACGTATATATTTATCACATGAAGTTGGAGTATGTTTTTTTGTTGAAACCAGCACTTCCTTTAAATAAACTCAAAGCAAGCTGAGCAAACGTCCGTCTCGTCCACAGCTGGGCAGGTCCGAGTATTAGAGTTGACAAACGTCCTTGAAATTCACCGCTCCGAATAACAAATCTTTCAGCAGCCTCACACACAAACGTGCACACACTCGCACAGACCATATAACACACAAATACGCAACTTTCAGCAACCCAGACGAAACGGGGATATGCTAACCGAGGCAGAGGATGTCCGTCGGGACTCTGAGGCCAGACTTGGGTTTCCCCCTGGGGAATAACTCTGGCTAGCACACATGCTAATGCTCGGATGCCTCTCCTTCAGTCTTCATAAAATAATCTGCTTCATCTGGCCTCCAACGGGGCTTTTCACCACCTATTAGCACTCAAACCTGTGGCGGTGACAAAAGAAGGGTTTTGACAAAGCGCCAAAACAGTTTGTCACAACGCGCTGGATTTCAAAAACTCCTCGTGCTACCTGATGACTTCCTCCGGTCGAGGGACTGCTGATTGGACGCCGCTTGAGAAAACTAAACGTCAACACTGGTTTGCCAATGATTTAGTCATTGAAATCAAACAGGGGTGTCCAAACTACGGCCCGGGGGCCAAATGCGGCCCGCGAGCCATTTTTAATCGGCCCTGAGCAGATTGTAAAAGTATAATGGAATATGGCCCACAAATGAAACTTGTGCTTGTCTTGGATTGTACTTCTTCAATACAACATATATTACACAGTAGTATGCATGTGTTAATAAGCCCAATTTTCAAATAAATTCTGTCAATTAAAGTTGAAAACATGATCTAACTAATCTAAGTTGAGAAGAAAAAAGCCCAGTAACTTATTTGTATAACAAGCTTGAAATAGACCCTTCATATTTCCCCTTATGATAAGCAATCTGAGGCTTTCGTTTTAAGGAATGAGCTGCCAACAAAATAAATGAAATCCTATATGTGATGTGATTCAAGTATCAAGCATCATTCACCTACATTTGATGGATTTTGCTAACTTCTAACTTAACTTGTGAGACAATAAACCTCACCTCTAGTGAGGGGCCCAGCCCTTCGTATATTTTTCTGTATGCGGCCCTCAGTGAAAACAGTTTGGACCCCCCTGCTATAGTCAGAAATGTAGAATGGAGACAGCTTGTGTGAGGTGTGTTTGAGCAGGAGCACGATCAACATCAGGAGAGCCAGCCTGCTCCAACCAGGGCGGAAATTTGGCACTTAGGAAAGGTGCAAAGTTTCAAGGTATGAAAGCTGCTTTCCCTGCAGGAACATTGTCATCACTGTACACTCAGCAAAAATTATTTTTGGATTACTTAGTCTAAAACTAACAAATTATGTCAATTAGTCAAGTATAACAACCTGCCTGGTGCATATAACCGACAGAGTCTGGTTTTTAAATGGGTCACACTTCAGTTACAGAAAACATTTTATTTGCATGTGTGCCCAGCAACATTCTGCACGAATAGCAATTATTGTCTGGATAAATACACATCTATGTTGTTCTAGCTGTGAGAAATGTGTAAGGTGGAAATAGCAGAACACTCACTTATTTAAACAGACAGCAGTTTTCATTAGAGACACAGAATATCTGAATATTATAAGAGAGATGGAGCTGGAGGAAGCTATCGTAGCTTATGAGCGGTTTGGCTTTATCCACTTCTATTCATATTATTGAGCTGTTTTAAAGGAAGACTGTTATGGGACAGAAGTCAATGGTGAAAACTTGTATTTGGAACAAACCATATGATCTTATTGTCCCATTAGCAAATTCACAAGGTATTTCCTCAGTTCAATATTACTGGTTTTAATGCTGGGGTCTTTTTTGTAACCCATTGGTAACAATTTCCTAGTAATATCCTGTGCTTTCTTTATCAGAACAATGCTTACAAACCCACGTATAAACAAAACATAACCAATATTATATCACTATTTGATTTTGAAGGTCTCTGATCTTATTATTATATATTACATGTCAATTGTTAGACGCTTTTATCCAAAGCGACTTATTCAGTACTGTGGACAATCCCCACAGGAGCAATTTGGGGTGTCTTGCCCAGGGACACAACGACATGCTGACTGCAGTGGGGTTTGAACCTGTGACCCCCTGATCCAAACACCAAGGCTCTACCCACTGAGCCACAGCCTCCCTCATCTTGGTCCAAGCTGACCTGGAAAATAATTGTAACATTACACTCTTGTTTGGGTTGGTGGTTTTAAGCCACAAAACTACCAAGAATGTTTATAAGAAATACTATTAAAAGCCAGTTCACTGTGGGTCGGATTTAACCCTATTTTTGACGTGAAATGTATTCATGAAATCAAAAAAGTTTAACATAAATCTAGATTCTGTCATTATGGAATACATGCTAGTTAGAGAAAATCACTATATTGACAAAAACCAGAACATATTGTAAAACATTTATGCTCTTTTCCCAGCAAAATAGAAAGTTAAGTTCACTTTTTTTCAAGGTTTTAAAAATCAGGAAAAGACATAAATGCAAGATTTCCGGCTTTGCAGTTAGCAATTTCGTTAGCAAGCCTAGCCTATTTGCTCTAGAAGATGTATTTCCTCCTATACCACAACTCTTTATTAAATGAAATGACAAACATCAAAAACAAAATGGCATTCATCGTAAACAGAACAGTGAAAATCAAGAAGCTTTCGGATAAACTCTGACTAGCTAGCATTAGCATGTTCTCGGCTAAAGCTACATACTTCATTGGATGGTGATGAATCAGCACTTTTTAAAAGATTGCTGATCGAGTCACATGTTACTCTATTATCATGGCTCCCATCAAACCATACACATGTGTCACGATCTGTCTGTGTTGTGTGTGTCTTTTTCTGTCTTTGGTTTCATGTTTTATTTTGAAAGTCTTCACCCCCTGTCTTGCCTGTTGCGTTCTGTCTGTTTTCCCTCCCTGATTACCCGATTGTGTTCACCTGGTGCCCCTGTGTTTTCTCCTCCCTCCTCACCTGTCTCTTTTTTGTTTGATTAGTCTTGTGTGCATTTCAGTTCTGGCGTTTCTGTCTGTCATTGTTGGTTCCTTGTTTGTCTTTGACTGTGTCACGGGGTAGTGTTCTGTTTTTGACGCTTTGGCCTTGGAATAAAGGTATTTTTATTTGTAATCTGCATTTGAGTCCTGCCTGCTTCACTCAACCCTGACAACATGTATAAATCATTCATTTATACAATATTTTACACCTTTAAATGACACATTGATTTGGCAATGTTGAATGTCATTGAGAAATCACCAGGCTCCCTCAAGAGCAGGGGTGTCCAAACTACGGACCGGGGGCCAAATGCGGCCCGCGGGCCATTTTAGTTTTTCAGGTCTCAGGCTCGAAAATGACATGCCCAGAACAAATGACTATAACTTCACTTCTAAAAGGGGTAAATTAATAATCTTTTTCTCAAAGCAATGATAAACCTGTGAGTTGGATGTAGAAAAGTCAGAATCAATATAGATTTTTTTTATTTTAAAGTAAATTCAGATTGAACTTAGTAAAAAAACTGTAAATTATCGTGTCCGTCCAAAAAAAAACACATTACTTATAGTGAAAACCACCCTTGAATGATGGGATGGTTGACTAAAAGCTTTAGGAATCCAAACTATAACATATAATAAGTACCCTGTATCAAGATTGATGCAAAACAAGTGACATTTGACCTTTTTAGAGAGATTTAGAAAAAATAAACCATTTCTGGGGTCATTTGGGTGCATTTTCCATATCTCTGCCCCCCCTTGGTCGATTTTGATGATTGACACCTCTTTTTAACCGTTAGAGCCAATAGAATCGAGGGGAAGTTCCTAAAATCCATCTAAACATTACCCATTGATGAATAGAGTGATGCACAGCCAGAATGCCCAAAACCGGAAGCGGTCATACACTCTCGTAGCTCTCATAATAGCTATGAAAACTCAGTTTTTGCCATAAATATGAAGATGGATTATCAGTAATCATTTCAGACACATTGGATTAATCTATGGATTAACCTTCAGCAGCGTTTTTATCGTTGTAATGCCATTGAACACAACTTTTGATCAGAACAACAGCATAGGTAAGACAATGTCCCGTTTTAGCTCCGTAAAGCTCCGTGTTGTGATGTCTGTGTTTGCTTCCCCTGTCGTGAGTTCTGATCGCTCAGTGATTATACTTATACCCCTATAATCTGTGGAATCTCAGCTTGCTAATCAATATCTTGTTTGTGCAGATCCGATAGGTAATAAGGGTATTTATACCTGGAGTTCTGTGCTAAGTGCATTTTTTCACTCAGGGCTCATTTAGACGCTTCTTGTGAGACTTGTGTGTGAGACACAGTTATGTGAAAAAAAACAGGTTAAATAAATTCAGTCAATTCAAGTTTAAAACAATTTCTAACAAATCTAAGTTGATAAGAAAAAAGCCCAATAACACATTGACATAAGAGCCTTGAAATATACCCTCGATATTTCCTCGTATTATAAGCAATCTGAAGCTTCTAGAATGAGCTGCCAACCAAATGAGTGAACCCCTCTGGAGAGCTGTGATTTGGGCTGTTTTTTTCTAAAAGCCTTTTGAAGTCCATCCATCCATCCATCTTCTCCCGCTTATCCGTGGTCGGGTCGCGGGGGTAGCAGTTCCAGCAGAGAGCCCCAAACTTTCTTTTCCCTGGCGACATCAACCAGCTCTGACTGGGGGATCCCAAGGCGCTCCCAGGCCAGCGAAGAGATATAATCCCTCCACCTGGTCCTAGGTCTACCCCTTGGTCTCTTCCCAGCTGGACGTGCCTGGAACACCTCCCTAGGGAGGCGCCCAGGTGGCATCCTAACTAGGTGCCCCGAACCACCTCAACTGGCTCCTTTCGACGCGAAGGAGGAGCGGCTCAACTCCGAGTCCCTCCCTGATGACCGAACTTCTCACCTTATCCCTAAGGGAGACACCAGCCACCCTGCGGAGAAAAACCCATCTCGGCCGCTTGTATCCGCGATCTCGTTCTTTCGGTCATGACCCATCCTTCATGACCATAGGTGAGGGTAGGAACGAAAATGGCCCGGAAGACCGAGAGCTTTGCCTTCTGGCTCAGCTCCCTTTTCGTCACAACGGTGCGGTAAAGCGACTGCAGTACCGCTCCCGCTGCTCCGATTCTCCGGCCCATCTCACGCTCCATTGTTCCCTCACTCGAGAACAAGACCCCGAGATACTTGAACTCCTTCACTTGGGGTAAGGACTCATTCCCTACCTGGAGTGGACAGTCCATCGGTTTCCTGCTGAGAACCATGGCCTCAGATTTGGAGGTGCTGATCCTCATCCCAGCCGCTTCACACTCGGTTGCGAACCGATCCAGTGAGTGCTGAAGGTCGCAGACCGATGAAGCCATTAGAACCACATCATCTGCAAAAAGCAGTGGTGCAATCCTTAGTCCTTTTGAAGTATCAAGAATAATTGACCTGCATTTGATTGATTTTGCTAACTTATAACTTAAGTTATGAGGCAATAAACCTCCCAACCTGGCCCAGCCCTTCTTATACGTTGCTGTATGTGGCCCTCGGAGAAATAAGTGTGGACACCCAGAGGAAACACAGCAGCAGACAGGCCACGCTTCTCCGGCACACGTTGTAAAAGCCGCTGTAGAGGACTGACAGCATGCAGACTGACTGACTGCTGACATACGTATGGGCACAGGGAACATGCTGGCTTTTTGTCAGACTTCCACATGTGTTTCCAATGGGGAGGGGGGGTATTCGATTCCAGCTGAGGAGCATGGGTGCACGGGGGCTTTGTCTGCACATAGACACAGAGCGCGTAGACACCAAATACAAGATGTAGACAGGCTGTGATAGGACTGTGGGTAACCCTGAGTGAAAATATGTGTGTGTGTGTGTGTGTGTGTGTGTGTGTGTGTGTGTGTGTGTGTGTGTGTGTGTGTGTGTGTGTGTGTGTGTGTGTGTGTGTGTGTGTGTGTGTGCGGCTCAGGTTACCGTGTGGCTGCTGAATGTCTAACGAGGGAGGATGTCAGTCTTGTTTGAGAAGCGGGTGTGACAGCAATGAGATTCAGAGGAAAATGAAACCTCAGCAGAAAAGATTATGTACACAGTAGGAGCCATTTTAGATGTTGTGAGTTTGTCGACTGCTCTTAGCCCACAGGGGCAAAGGTATGATTTTTATATTAAAGGCGACATTAGAATCTATGTATATTGACTCAAAGTTGTTACCTGACAATTGATCAACATTTGTATACGGTAAGAGGGGAGATTTTGTCCCATGATTAATGCAGAAGTTAAGTAAAATGAAGACAAAAATAATCATATTTGCTAATAGTATGCAAAAGTATTGTTGACATACAGTATATTACATGTACAGAATGTAAATTAATCTATGACTTGACTTGTCTAAAAGTGTCACTGCATGAAAAGTTGACAATGAAGATGGCACATCCTTATATATAAGGCTATTCTTGGTGCTCTTCCCCCTTATCTAAGGATGTACATAAATAGAAAATGCACAGGATCCTATCGGCTTCGCTCCGAGAACTTTTTCCTTTTAACTGTTCCAAAGGTCCGTACTGAACTTGGGAAAAGAGCGTTCAGTTACGCTGCCCCTCAAGGAACCTGCTTCAAACTGAGCTGAAACTCAGAGAGCTGGTCTCATTAGAAACACTCAAAGCAACTTGAACTGACCTTGAAGCAGGCCGCTGTGTCTGTAAATGCTTTGGCTAAACTTGGTGTATGACTGTGTTGTGATTGTGTGTGTTTTAATTGTTTGTAACTGTAAAACTGTCTGAAACGGTGCTGTTACCATTCTTGGGCCAGGACTCTCTTGGAAAAGAAATTTGTAATCTCAATGAGACCTATCCTGGTGAAATAAAGGTACAATAAAAATAAAAAGTTGCTTTTTATCTTGGCTCCCTCCTGCTGCAATTTGTCTTTGAAAATACGAAAAATAAGACAAAGTTGTTTTCTTCATTTGCGGTATTTGCAAAACAACTCGGTTCAGTTTGAGATTACACTATGCTGTCGTTATTCAAGTACTATGCAAGTAAATAATACAGTGTACTACATAGAAATATACTAACGGATGTATCCAAATTCAGACAAAGCCTTACGGCCCGTCCACACTACAGCTTCGACAGCTTCAAAAACGGTTTCCAATGCGTCTGCCCATTCATTTTGAATGGGGTGACGTCACTTTTCGCCGAACTGCATTGTGGGAAGCAGAGCGGAGCTTTCCTGGCGTTTCAGGCTGCAGAAGTTGAGTAATGTTCAACTTTTGAAGCTTCTGAAGCTTTCGGTGGAAGCGTCAGCCAATCAAATCATATGTCAGTACAAGCTCTAGCCAATCAAACCGCTGCTTGTGTGTCAGGGGCGGGAGATTCATGTGATTGGTTGTTGGTCGAGCTTCGGACACGCCCAGCTCCAAGCTTTTTTTGAAGCTGTAGTGTGGACGGGCCGTTAGAGTCAAGACAGTTTTGGCCAAAGTTAGCGTAGCTGACGCCTGAGAAAAGAGCTAACCTAGTTTGTCAGATATTAGGTATAAGTCTCCTGTAACAACATCTCACAAGTTAACCATTTAACATCTCTCATATGTACAAAAATACAAAAGTAAAAAACTGTAATATTCTGTTCAAAGGGTTTGTTTTTTAGCAAGAAAGATGGCTAGGCTAAGCTGTTACTGTACCCTTATACCATGTTCTATTCCTGTGAACAAAGGCCTCTTAAAATGTCTTCAGCAGATGAAGACTATGAACACTTATTCAGCTACATAGAAGATATTTATATTTCCATTTCTTCCATGGCATTAGATTAAAAGTCTGGGCGGAGAATAGATTTCTGTGATGTAAGCTAACATTGACATAACACACTGCTAACACGATCATCTGACTGCTTGTGGAAAATAGAAATGAGAGTTTAGGTTGTCAGTCTTCTGAGCATTTTTGTGTATATTTCAGTCATACATTATGTATCCAGATTAACATGCTAATGATTTATTGAATTTATCGAATGCTTTATGTAATGCCTTTCAAAACAAGAGTCTGGATAGCGGGTCTTAATCAGTGTTAGAACAGAGAGAGGAAAACTCAGGTCAAGAAATACTCTCTCACACACACACACACACACACACACACACACACACACCCACACACACACACACACACACACACACACACCCCACACACACACACACACACACACACACACACACACACACACACACACACACACACACACACACACCACACACACACACACACACACACACACACACACACACACACACACACACACACACACACACCATCCCCAACCTCCTCTATGGAAAACGGCTTACACTCTAATAACACACAGCTAAGTAAAAGTTTATGTTTTCAGCCGACAAAATAAATGAAACCGAGCAAATGTGAACACGGGACGCTGGCATTTCGGGTTGTTTTTATCAAAGCAATGTGGACTTGAAAAAGTGGAGAGAGCGAAGGGGTGGTGGGGGGGGGGGGGGTGGCACCTGTATATTTGTTCAGACGTTAAGTCTTGTGATGTCATCGCTTGACAGTAAACATTTTTCTGTGTTTTATAATGGCGATCCATATCCAGGGTCATTAGCGAACACGGAGAACGAGAGAGAAAGACCGCCATCTGGAGAGTGACGAGGGTCTGATGCTGTGGGAACATTTATTGAAAGGAGGATGGTTTACTTTAGGAACCTGTAATGAGTTGTTCTTGGTATCCTGAACACGTTCTGTGTCAGAAGGTCAGAGTGACGACCCGTCTTCCAAACTAATGATGATCAATGTTGTGAAATGTCGAAATGTCGAAATTACAGAGAAGAAAACACCTTTTTCACTGGTCAGCAAGTATGAAGACATGCCTTAGTGTTTATTTAGAGTAAAACGTGTTTAGTAGTGTTTTGTATTGTTTTCATTTGCTGTTAATATACATTGTAATTGTCTAGATCAGGGGTCTCAAACTCAAGGCCCGGGGGCCAAATCCGGCCCGCGACTTCATTTCATGTGGCCCCGCAAGAGCTTGCAAAGAATATAATACGTTTATTATACGGTTATATGCCACTTTACAGAAGCAGGTTGCCCATAAACTACATGTCCCACAATGCATCTCGCTTTTTCACATACGCACTGAAGAGACTTGCAATTATTTGCCCCGGACTTCTGTCTTCAGACATAGTTAATTACTAAGTTATTACCCTATCCAATAATAATCGAATTCAGAGGCAATAATGTAATATAATACAATATTTTATACATATATTATATATTTATATTGTTACAACCGGCCCTTTGAGTGCAATCTTTATGCGAATATGGCCCGCGATGAAATTGAGTTTGACACCCCTGGTCTAGATGCAAGATATTAGTGTTGGATTTCACAGTTAAATATTAATGATGTATGATTTCTCTCTGGAGATTAGAGGTGACGGTTATTTCTGGGAATCCCATTTCATTGTAGGAAATCCATTTTTATTATTCATCACGTAACAGGGAAGAGAAATACAAAGAATACAACATGAGTGGTCGAAACCGGGACCATTATAACGTCGAAATAATAGTTATGTCAGTAGCGCCCACAGAGCAGGGTGCCTTTCTTCTTCTCTTCTTGCTCCAAATATATAATTATCAGAACATTTTATTTCCATCCTATCGGGGGAGGAAATAACCGATAAGGTAATTTCACAACTTTACTTTGATATGGTTCCATAAATCTAATGTTGACAGAGAGATACGAACTCCACAGAGACTACTGACTTCATTTTGAGTTTAATCTCAGTTTGATAACACCTAATATTGCTCACATCAGTGGATAAGGTTAACGGGATGTAACAGAAACAGACTTTGAGGATCCTCTTGGTATCACAGGTGCATCAAATGGGTCGAAGCAAGTTTCAAAACAATTGTCAAGAGGAGTAGACAAACCCAAAGTCTACTTGTGATGGTTTGTGTTCATTGGGAGTGATCAGTTTCTTAGTCTGGAGAAACTCCTGACTTTTATAAATGAGTTTTAGCAGAAGATAATTCTATATTAGTAAGTAAGTAAAACTTTATTTATATAGCACCCTTCTCAACACGGATGTACAAAGTGCTTTACAGTACAGTACACAGGACACAATTCAAAGTACAACTATAACATGTAGAATAAAAGGCATAAAACAGCAGCAGGTAATACATAGGATAATACATACGATAAAACACCAATAAAAAGACAGCTACTACCTCACCTCCCCCGACGACCCCAAGGCCTGTCGGAACAGGTGGGTCTTTAGCTGCCCCTTAAACATCTCTATTGAGGCAGAGGCTCTGATACCCCTTTCACACCAACGCGTTTTCAGCTCCGGCTCGGAGCTGGAGCCTGAAAAGTACCGGTTTTTCCTGTTCACACCGCAGAGGCGCCGCCTCTTAGCTCCGGAATCCGGTTCACTTCCAGCTCCAAAAAATGAGCTTCGGAGCTAAGAGGCGGCGTCGCTTATGTCTCTCTTACGTCGAGGCGGGGGCAGGGGCAGATTCGTCGTTGATGCTGAAGACCACAAAGAAGTCTTGCATTTCGCATGTGATGTTTGTAAAGTTCCAAGTAAAGTCGTCCCTTGTAAAGTCGTCCGATGCCTTCCATTTCGTTTCGTAAGAGGATAACCAAAGCGAACAGCGCTTCAATACAATCGGCCATTGTTGTTGTTGTCGATGTGAGGGATTTCCGCGAGGTTTGGATTTTATGAAGCAGGCACATAAACGGTGACGTCATGACGCAGCAGCGGCAGCTCTGGGCGGTGTGAACAGAGCGGGAGCAGAAAAGGGAAACCGGAGCTGAACCAGAAAAGCTCCCGCTCGGAGCTAGAAAGGGAAAAGCGCTGGTGTGAGAGCCGCATTAGTGTCTGGGGGAGTTTGTTCCAAAGCCTTGGGGCCACCACCTCAAAGGCATGGTCCCCCTTAGTCTTTAGTCTGGTTCGGGGCACCCTTAGGAGGCCTTGCTCAGACGACCTCAGGGCCCGGTTTGTGCTGTGAGGGTGGATCAGGTCATTGATGTAGGCTGGGGCTTGGCCATGGACAGCTCTATATGTGCAGACCTATACTTTGAATTGGGTTCTGAGATGAACAGGGAGCCAGTGCAGGGCAGAAAGAATCGGAGTGATGTGGCATGTTCACTTCAGATGAGACGGAAAAACGAAAGATTCTCAGCCAAAATGAAGACAACGGCTTGAGTAACATCTGTATTCCCTCACGGTGTTGAGGATACAAGTATCTACCAATCAGCAGAGTTTTTTACGGCTCATTCATGACAAATTCTAGTTAGCAAGTCACCCAGATAATGTCCGCACGGCGGGGGGCGATCCTGCTGTTGTTCACACCGCTGACAGTAGTTCTCAGCGGGGGTCCGGCCCACACACAGATTTAGTATCGTCCAAGCATGGAGAAGGTAAACAGTGATGAAGCTCTTGCCTCCCCTGGAGCAGCGTGCCGTCCCACCACAGACAGAAAGAAAAACAATGAGGGCGAAGCGATGGTCCGTGAGACGGCTTGGAGCAGACGACTGAAGGGTCATGACAGGTAGCCAGAGAAACGTTAAGCAAGTTCATTTTTATACGGCATCTGTTCTTCTCTCAGGCACATCGTGCTTGTTCTCTATCAACCAGTATTTGATTATGTGCAACTTTAAATAGAGGATTGAGTGTCAATAGAATAGAATAGTTTCATGTCATTATACATGATAATAAATGCTTCTCCCTTTCAAGGGTGCCATCAAAACAAAAACACATCACAACATAAGACAGCAAATACACGCAGCATACATACTTAGGAATAAGGAATAAAGGAATAAGGAATCTGGTTTGTAACTGGCTTAGAGAGACCCTGTTTTCCTGAATAAAAATGTATGTGTTTCGCTAACATTTGAGGATTTTGGCTTCTTTTGATCGATTGAATTTCTGTCTTATTGACAGTTGTTCACAGGAAATGAGGGGGACGCAATATGAGAAATAACGTGGAACAAAGGTCCTCAGCATCAGTGGTTCCCAACCTGGGGGGCGCGCCCCCCTTGGCGCCAGGCCTCAGATGATTTGAGGCCAAATATCATATTTAGACTTTTTTTTTTTACATATAATTGTAAGGCAATGCATGATTGTCACTAAAAGCCTTGTCTCTACATTACAATAAAAAATAATTGATTAATTAATTTGAATAACAATTCAAGTTAGTATTAAAGTCATAAAAAGACAGAAATGTATAATTCTTTCTATAGAAATGTTTCTTCTGCCCGTAAAGTGTCCAAATCAAGCTTTTCTGGATAAGCGCATTTTTAAAACATAGTCATTGTCCATGGCCGGTTTCAGTTGGATTATTTGTCAGTTGCTCCGATCAGATCGGTCTCCTCCATTTTGTAGATTATTTACGACTTTTGAATCCACATAAACACAACGGCAAAATCCGGCTGACTTTGAGCATGTGTTTTAAACAGTTTAATCCCTTTGTGAATTGTTTCCACTTCCGCCGTCCTTTCATTTCTTCATTCAGCGGGAATCCAAATGAATTAATCCTGAGTCCAATAACCATCAAAGTCACTCCAACAGTGCTCCTTAATTACGCTTTCACCCTCCTTTAACAACATACTCCACATTCATCCAGTTTGTGACAGTAGTTGTAGCATTTGAGACTTTTAAACTTTAATTACCGCTGTTACGCCCCCCCCTTGTGTGTGTGTGTGTGTGTGGGGGGGGGGGCGCAACTTCCAACAGGAGTCATTTGGGGGGGCTCTTGGGAAAAAAGGTTGGGAACCTCTGCTCAGCATGACTCAAACTCAGGATGTGTTGGTTGATTTGTGGCAAGGTAAATACTAGGCTTCTAGGTGGTTTGTAGCAATCACGTTCAGAGCAAGCCAAGGTGCTTAGAATGGACATTATTGCAAAAGTGCCAGTCCTATTTACTTGCAAACTAATTACACAGATCTTACCTTGCAGCATGCTTTCTTGCTTTTCATGCTCAACCTGTAAATCAGTTGCTAAATGGTCCTGCCCAGATTCCCAAGAGGTGAACCTCCAAAATAAAAGGCCTTGATAAGTACTTATGCTAAGAGCGAACACATTTCTTTGCACACCATTTGGTATTAGTGAATGCAGATACAAAGACGACAACAATATGCCCACATTTAAATCACACTGCACATGTTGCTACACGGATACATTGAGTATATTTGAGCTCCAGTTTGGAGTCAAAACAGCTGTAAGAGCATGCTTCACATTAGCTAATTAGGTGTTATGTATCAACCTGGCCGTTCCTCTTCAGTGCCTTCCTTCCTTCTGCAGAGCTGGTTTGTGATCGAGTGCATCAGTGGTCCCAGGGAGGATCCTGCTTTGGGGCTCATTGGGCTTCGTTCACTGAGAAAGCAAAGTCGGAGAGATACAAAGGAGTCAGGTTTGAATTGCTAATACCCATTTTCCACAGCAGAGTGGACACATACAAACATATTTGAAATATATTCCATGTATATTCCAAAACACAGTGGCGAACCGTCAGGGCCTTCAAGGTATTCAGAGAACACCCTGGAACACTCAGATAAAACAAAATCGATTTAATTATATAAATAAAATGAATAAATGAGAATGGTATCCGTGTTGTTGATCTGTAATATTACAGTGTTACGTTGATTTGTTTGTCCTTCTCGGACCATGCACTAAGCATTTCAGTGGTTTTGTGTTAAAAGAAAGCAACCAATCAGATCTTGTTCTGGGTCTCTGGGTAGAATATCCTTCACCAAGGTATTCTACATCCTTGATAGAATGCCCTGGCCGTTGCACTGAATGAGAGCGTACGTTTGGACTGACAGTTTGATCAACCAATCATATATTGATTTGTAGCCAATGGGCGTGTTCTTTCAGAGTTCCCCTCGGTTCAGGGTATTCTAGAAGGCCCGCTAGTTAACTGGCTCGAGACAGAGGATCTAGATGAGGGGGGTGGGGGGGTGGGTGTGTCTAAAGAAGGTCCAGTTGTGATAGACACGGTTCGCCACTGCCAACACATGGGGCCAATAGGGACATTAATTAAGATGTTTGGAAACCGCCTTGGCATGCTACTCTTGTTATTAATGTTTTACTTGCAAATACTTTTTTGGTGATCCATGTAATGCATCACAATATTGTGTAAGTAATACGTTGTTTAAGATAAGATAAGAAGTACTTTATTGATCCCAATTTGGGGAATGTTTGTGTTGCAGCAGCTTAAAAATACATGGCATTGTACAATACAAATGCTAAGCAAGGATTTTCAACACACTTTAAAAATAAAGCACATTGTTCTTTTTGTGTTTTAAGTGCTTTGGAAGGTCCACCTGATGTCTGCTGTCACATTGTACCCTTTAATTAAGAGAAAAGGGGTCAACCAACAAGGTCAAGAGGGCAAGTAACAGGAAGTGGCCACGTCACTCATTTATGTAGCAGGACTGTTTCTGTTTCTTTGACACCTCCATAATTACAACTCATAAATTGCTCTGCTGGCGGGCAGGAGTTATAACCTGGAAAGAGTGTTTAGGAGGTCTGGGACGGTTGCACACAATGTCTAAGAGGACACCAGCTGATTAATGCCAGTTAAGTGGAGTTTAATGATCTCAACCGGGAGATAAAAGGACAGTGAGGTGAAGAGAAAGAGTCTTATGGGACAGATATTGTAGATAAGAAGAGAGACTGATGTCTGGGTGAGTTATCGTAGAGTTTCTCAGACATCATTCGCGTTCTATAAATATATAAAGAAGAGTTCTGGGTTTTGTTTAAGGCATGGTTTACACGCTAAGAATTTTACTGTGTGGGAGTTTTTTTTTGTCATGAGCTCATATCTCCACAGGTCTGTTTGTGCATGTGTGTGTCCGAGGTTTCGGTTCAAATGAGAGGCAATCAAGCATAGTTTGTGTTCCTAGGCAGAGCATGAAAACTCAACTCTGCTTCCCACAATACTTCAACATGTCCGTATCCCCCTCTCTCTCTGTCAGGCACACACAGACACGGAGAGAGCCCCCACAGGTTGTAAAGCCGACGCTATGATGTACGTTCAATGGCAACGACCTAAATCTCAGCCTTGACCCTCAGATTCCACACTTGTCCTTTTAATCCTGACCCATCCCACCGACAACTCTTCCCCCCTCCTCGCTGTCCCGGCAGTAATCTGCAGATCAGACAGAAAAACATACATAGCTTCCACGAGCTGAGCACACACACACACACACACACACACACACACACACACACACACACACACACACACACACACACACACACACACACACACACACACACACACACACACACACACACACACACACACACACTACACTTCTCACTCTCCCTAAACCGACCTTACTCACCTTTCGTTCCTTGTTTGCTTGTGTGATCCTCAAATATCTCACTCCTCAGCCTGTTGACCTTTGACCTCTTGTGTCATGGTATTTCAATATTTTTGTTTCAATAACTTAGTAAGGCAGGCATCATGATGTGAGCCACATTATACTCATAACTCTGATGCTATTTCAGATTTTAGGGCTCCACATTTTGGTTTGTCTTACCTTCTTCTACCAATGAGCGATGAGGAACTCTTAATATGTGTTGACACTGATTGCCTTTGTGAAACACCTTTGATGGATGGTTGCTATTTCCCAGTGTTGACTCCACTTGTGTTTATTTTAGCAATGCTTGTTGCATGACAGGATATCACTTTGGTTTAAACGTATCTATCTCATTATGAATATATTAACATCGACTGTTGTACAGCGATTCGTGATCAACATCGGATGAACCCTAACAACTCTGGTGATCTCGTGTCTTTTCATTTAGAGTGAACAGCAGGGAACATGTTGGTGAAATATGATCTACTGTTTGGATTTAAGGTTCATTTATTACAGACATCTACAGTCTCCAGAGGATGAACCTTGGTGACTTTAGTTCTCCATTCACCCTTCCCTTGTCTCTGTCACTACCCGATCTGCACCCCTGCCTGATCTGCACTGCGCATGTGCGAGATGGTTCGCCATATTTGACAACTACATACGGCAACTCTAATAGGACACTTGACACAGTGGCGTTTGGCAAAGCGGAAAAAGAACACTCAAAAAACCCGACAATATTAATCTGAACGAGAAAGATGAGTTATTGTTATTACAACGTGACTTCACTATTATTTAACAACTCCTTTTATTGGGTCATTTTATTGGGTTACATTGTCAGAATAAGTGAGAAATGGATGTAAGGCAAGGCAAGGCAAGGCAAGGCAAGGCAAGGCAAGGCAAGGCAAGGCAAGGCAAGGCAAGGCAAGGCAAGGCAAGGCAAGGCAAGGCAAGGCAAGGCAAGGCAAGGCAAGGCAAGGCAAGGCAAGTTTATTTATATAGCACTTTTCAACACAAGGCAATTCAAAGTGCTTTACAAAAAATGAAAGAGATTAAGAAAATGGCATTTAAAATCAGTCATTACTTCTGTAACTTCTGTTAGACAGCTATCATACATACTGAAGACATATTGACTGTGAATGTATGCAAAATATATGGCATTCATAATGTATATCTAATTACATTAACTGTGAATGTCCTTCATTTTATTTCAAATTAAATAAAATAACAAAAGATTTTTGTATAGATATTTGAGACGTTTATGACTCGCGCATGCACGATGCAAATCAGGCAGCCGTCTAGACGTCAAATGTCCTATTAGAGTTGCCGTATGGAGTTGTCCAATATGGCGGACCATCTCGCACATGCGCAGTGCAGATCGGGCAGGGGTGCAGATCGGGTAGTGACTGTGACGTTGAATCAATGTCATACATTTTGGACATTCAGGTTTAATAAAATACCGGCAAAAGACTATTGGGATTTACTAAATTCATCCTCATCTGTACTCTGTTGTGCTAATTGCAAAATGTTAGCATGCTTAAATACTAAACTTGCACACTAATATAATAAATCAGGATATTGCTGCTGCAAAATGATTAACTGCACTTTCTTCTGGATTATTCTACAAGCAAAGTCTTCCAAACCCTACCCTGAACGTGCTTCCCTAAATCCAAGTGCGAGCACACTGCCAGTCATCTGCTTCAGATGGGTTTGTTTGAGAAAGACCAGCTGACCCCTTTTGAGAAATGGCCGTCTGTAAACACTTAGGATGGATTAGGTCAGAGATTGTGGGAGGGGAAGGTGGGGGAGGGAGGAAAACAGGGGAGGGGGAGAGAAAGGAGGAGATGGAGGTGATACTGAGGGGCAGAGGGGTTGAGGATAGTTCAGACAGGAAGTTGAAGGTGTTAGACAAGGATCAATGTTCCAGATAGAGTTCGACAAAGAGAGGGTCCGACCTTGACCTTTTAAAGGGAATACGTGAAGTCAGAGCACAGCAGATCTAACCCTAACCCCTAACCCTAACCCCTAACCCTAACCCCTAACTAAACAGATGAACAAAATCATGAACATTGAGATCAATAAAAGAGATCCTTACAAATGACAGTTTCTTCTTTCCATTTTGAAGGCACAGGAAAAAGAGAAATACGCTATCAATGTTTTTTTGGAGTAAGTTAACGGGTTCAGACTAAAATAACTTACCCTTCAAATCTGTAATCCAAACATAGGATGTCAGAAAAAAGCATAAGCAAGTATAAGCACAGTTTGCAGACTAAATTCCAAAAATGGCTCCTACATGCTTTGAGACGGAGAACACAGGCTCTGTTACCTTCCTCCAGTCGCGACCGGCTCACACCGGACCTGAACAGAACCCATTCTGTCCCCCTACAGTAGCGTTTGTGATCTGTGGTTTTCATGTTGTGTTCTGGCTCGTTTCAAGCATAAACCAGAAATGCAATTTTCAGCCTGACTGGGATCAAACCAGACCCGAAAAGTGGCCGAAACAGAACTAAAGTCTACGTTTTTGATTCTCAAATCCTTGGTATAAGGAGTCACAAACGAAGGGTAACGCCCGTCTTCTACAAGCCCGGTGTTCCTTTTACCAGCAGGTAGCTTTTCGTCCTCGTCCATCATCTGCTCCATTTCCAATGTTAAAACTATGCATATAAAAGTCTTGGTTGACAGAGCCGTGCCAGAGTAAACTGGGTGGTATATGGTATTTAGAGACATTTCCTTCTAGAAGAGCGAGGGTCCCGATGTGATGGAACAGTCCACCACTTTGCAGAGTGTCGGCCATTTCTTAGGCCTCTTTGTGGCTCGGAGGAACACTTCGAAAACCACAAGTTATCATTGGAGCAAGGGACAACCATCACCATCAACCTACACCCCATTATACTCTCCTTACTGACCCTACACACCTTGCACAAACCCCACATCGCACTTTCCGTGTGTCCGCCGGCTGCCAGTTTACACACCCTTCCCCCCCTTCTCTCTCTCTCCTCCACTCGTTTGGCAGTGCCAGCCTTTCCGTCTTTCTTTCCTTCCTTCCCTCCGCGCCCATCCATCCACGCTGTCAGCACTCCATCAGTCTTGTCCCGGCTGAGTTGTCGGGATGAATGGCCGCGCTGCCCGCCAGGTACGTGCTGTTTTATAAACATGGCTGATAGCTTCGGGGTCTGCTGTGTGGCCTGTGCGACGGTTTAAATATGTGCTGTAGTAAAACAAGTTGTCTAATGCCCCATTGCACAAAAAGAACGTAATATAACGGTGGGGAGTCCACACCACTGACGGGCATTATCCGATCAGGGGCTAGCTGCACCTAGTAGGAGCTGGTTTGCAGCTAGACATTATAAAAAAACATATTCATCAACCAATAAATGTTCTTTAGATATCATACTTGTTGGGGCTGTGGTTAGGGTTACAATAACCACCTAAAAGCATTAAAATGTCCTTATATCCACATGTTTATTTGTCAACAGTTACAACTTCTCATCAGCAAACTCCTCTAAACCCTTAGGAATGTCAAGGTGCTTCAAACGCCACATGTTATTCACTTGAAGCCCCTTATTCCTTGCAATATTTAAGTCTTGCACCCTTAAGGAAACTGAACAACATAGCTAGAAGTATGTACAGTACAACTAAATTGTTACATTTGTATTTTGGTGCAGTATAACACATAGTGTCATAAATGGTTTGAAAATTAAGAAAATGTTTTGAATCTGAAGTTTAATTTCTTTCCAGTTGCCCACAAGAGTTACCAATATTACATTTGTGTCCTTACATTTTGTGCAGTATAACAGGTAAAGTGTCATAAATGGTTAAAATAGTAAGAACATAAGTTGACTCTGAAGTAGAATTTATTTTCCCACTTATTTGACAAAATATTTTCCAGTTGCCCACAAGTAGTACATGTTTAAATGGTGCCTATTTGTGCTGAATTTGCATTTTAATTTGCTGACTTTCTCAAAATGTGCCCTACATTTGGATGGAAACCTGGCTTTTGTCTCCAACAGCCTTGTTCTGCTTCTCCTAGTCTACCTTCCACCCCCGCTCTGACCTCCTGCTCCTCTCTCGTACTTGGTGTACACACCTCCGTGTACTCGATACAGTATTTTCTCAGGAAATGGAGTGAGGTCTAAAGAAAATACTTCTAAAAATCATCCTTGTCTATTTTCCTTGTGTCGGCCAGACACGCGTACGGGCAAGTACGGTACCCTGAGAAAATATTATGATTTGGTATTGCAGTTATTTTTAGTGCCTTTTCCTGTATTTCTCTGACATGTATGGTGCACCTTGTTCCGCAGAATAACTCTTGATTTCTTTTCTGTAAATAATGAAAAAGGGACTTGAATTATATGTTATTTTCTTCTCTGATGAATGTGGCTCTTTTTTAATGGAACACACGAGGCATTCAGGATAATATACATGACCTGGAAAGTACACACTCATATTTGGGGAGCATTTAAAAAAACCACAATCAGTGTTAAACTGTAAAACCTGCTCAGAAAAGCATGAAATATGCAGTCATGTCGAAATAATATACAGGGCTGACACTATATAAAGTTTAGCTTAGAGGAATCATGATCCTCTGGTGATTGTACACCCACTTACATCCCACTGTGTTATTAACAGACTTAACTATTGAGCCCAGTATATTATGAGTAGCATTAAAAGAATAAGCATTAACTTGAACTTTTATGCTTTATTATTTGGCAAAGCAATTATTCAAATCAAAATGTCCTCATAAATCAGTGTAGATGAGGGTCAAAGTGAGGGGTTTCCTCTGACTAAAACATCCCTTTTTTTGGGTCGCTTGCAGATGAAATATGAACAGTAAGTGCTCCAGAATATTCCCTCCTGATTAGACAGAGGCGTCTTTCAGCAGGTCCCATGGTGCTCCTGAAGAGGGAGTAAATATTACGGATATCTGCGGAGTCCCAGCTCGGCTCCGACATCTTTACTGACAACTTTGTTCCTCTGGCAAGAAAAGCTGATGATTAATACCAATGCAACACTCGCTTACTAATTCAGGCACATGTAAACATTCGGAAACGCTCCAGAGAGCAAATAGTCCAATATTTATCCAAATAAAATGATTTATGGTCGCAGCTTTGGCGAAGAGCTAGAATTAGACGTGGAGTTGTGGAGGTGTTGTGTAATGTGGTGATTATACTCCAGAGGTTTATATGAACACACTGTGATGTGGTGCTGTCCTGAAGCACTGACAGAAACCATAATGATAGAAAAGAACTACCTCAAGGCCATTATGGTGTTATGAAATGGCATCTACTCTGCCAAGCTAAGAAAGAGCTTTCTGACTTTTTCCGTAATATATCAACGTAAACCTTCTGGATGTTAGGGCTAATAATAATCCTGAAACTCAGATGTTTGGTGGAGGAATTGTGGAGGAATCAAATTAATTCCTGCATTTCTCTCTGCATCCAAGTGACCTCTTGGTACGTTGTGGGATTTGAACCAGCAACACCGATTCCCAAGCGAAATCCCTATGGACTGCTCTACTGCTGCCCAATGGGACATGTGACAAACTTGTTGCAATTAAGAAATTAAGCTTGTAGGGAATGACCATAACCTTTAATGCCATTTAACTTCTCACCTTCTTTTAAAGCAGATTATCTGACCCAAAAAAAAATGCTTCCCATGACACAAGACTCAACAGAAGCCCATCAATGCAACGTGTGAAAAATCGAGAAGAGAATTCAACGCAAATGTTTTCTGTTAACGCTAGAGAAACATCCTCTTTCAAAGTTCAGGTTGTTTAACCACCAACGTCTACCTCGCCTGAATGTTTATCCTTTCAAATGTTACAGTCAGACTTCACTTCATTTTCAGTGGTTGTCACAACTTAATCAAAGATGAATATAGCTTAAGAAGGGGCAAGGGTAAGACAATAGTATTTTAAAATACCCACGAGAGGACCACAATTAATCTGACATGAGAATATGTTGGTAAAATGATATGAGGCTGGAAGAGAATGGACCGTATTGCCATCCAAAGCTCAAATATCTTTTTGTTGTCCGTCGCTACGGAGATTAAACTTGGATGTTGTGTATCTCCCACACACACTGTGAGATGCTATTGTCATCACTTTGTGTGATCTTATTCATCTCTAAAATACTTGCCCTCCTCGCTCTATCTCCACACGACGTTTCAACATCCTTCCCCGTCCTTACGAGCTTTTTGGCAGCTTGACTCCTCCACCTGAGTGCCTGAGTGTTTGATCTCTACTGGGAGCCTGGAGGAAGGCAGCAGCAGAGTGGTGGTCTGCTATGTGGCCTCATTGAGAGAGCTACCTGTTAAAGAGACCTACCCCAGTCACATATGAAACCCGAGGTGCGCTGCGGATTATGCACAAGCGTGACTGCTTTTGCCAAAACGAAAATGTAGGTCTTGGCACCGGACGTTGGAATGATTTTATTATTACTATTTGTTTAATCCCTCGGCTGTTTTGAGTCCCCGACGTACACGGTGCTCGGATGCCATAAAAAGGCTTTGTGTATTCAATAATTGCTTAATAGTTATACAAAATGTCATTAACTGCTCTTGCTGGTTAGGTTACATCCACTCGAGCTACCAGAGGGACTGAGGCCTCTCACCCTTACCTTTATTCGCCCTTTCTCCCACGTGCTTGCAACCTTTCAACCACGCATCCCTTCTTCCATCCGTCAGCATCCGCGAGTTAGCGATCCTCCTCTTGACAGGTGAGACATCTGCAGTTCCCTCGTCTGTCAATCTGCGGTCAAAGTGCTCACATACAGATCCAAAGCCCCGACACATCTCCCATCACCTTCAGGGGAAGAAGAAGGCCACAACTTCCTGTATGAGGTCATCACTGTGCTGCTGGCAATTTATGCCCTTCTCCTCCCCGCCATCCTTTTTTCAGCTCCATTAAAAATAATTGGAGTATCGCTCCAGAGTAAATGTTGAGAGGGAAACGGCACTGGGTCATTCCTGCTTGGTTCCACATAGGAAGAGGATGGAGACTTATCGGCATGGTGTTAAAGTTCACAATGTATTTATTTCCACCCTCTCCCATCACTTAGCCAACGTCACGGTCAATGTTTTCTCTGGTGATGATCGCTTCCAGTCGCTAATTTTCTGCAAATGATTCTTCTTTACTTTTGGTGTCCAATGCTGCCATAGAGCACGTTGGAGGCATTATTCTCCTCACGTGTGGTTTCCACTCTTATTCCGCTTCACTAATGACGTTAATGAAAAATAATTCTGATCTAATTAGCTCTTAGGGTTAAGGTTTGACTAATCTGTGGTTTTAGCAACGAGATATTTGACTCTCTACGACAATCTTTCTGCCCATTCTGCAGGTTAACAGACAGTGGAGTTATTTGGATTTCTTCTCAATAAAGTCATGTATTTTCCACTGACTTTGTGAAGTCATTTACCAGAACTCCATGTTTATTCCTGAATGTTCTACTTGTCAGTGTCTCAAAGCTTCTGAAACAGCTTTTAGAGTCATTGTAGAGCTTTACTGAAAACCGTGAAATAGTTTTAGTGACGGTATTTCTGAAAGGCAGCGTGACGCACCACGCCTATTGAGCGCTAGAGAAGCTTTGCAATACAATACCGGCTTTTAATGAAGAACAAATTTGCAGAGGTGTTCCTTTATTTACTCCATAAGAGGCCAACATTGACCATATATTAATTCAGACATGCTGTGAATATTTAATAAAGGGATACGGACACCTGATAACTGAAGTTCTGTCCGATAATGTGTGGTGTAGTTTCTTGCATGAAGCATTCATCCATAACATGGTCGTCAACACTAAATCCTTCCCTCCCTGACTCCATGTGTATCCTCTGTTCACATTAATGCCGTGTTCCCATTGTGTTGGCTTAGCAAAGACAAACATAGGAATCATGGTTCTCTTTGCTCCGTTAGATGATTACAGAAGTAAATCTTGATTGCATGATTTGTTACTCAAAGTCCTATTTGGCAAATATCCAAAGCTTGTATTTGTCACACTCCCAGGTTTATGTCACGGTGTTAGTGCAGGGTTTCCCACACATAGACTATACTTGGGCGGGCCGCCCAGGTATATTAACGGCCGCCCAAGTATATTTCGCGACCCATTTAGTTTTTTTTTTTTTTATAAATTTTTTTTTTTATAATTTTTTTTTGTATTCGTCCGTGATCACGACGCCATCTGTGATCGATTAACTTGTAGACAATGATCCCTCGCTCCCTTGCTCTGATCTCGCCTCCTTCTGGCCTGTTAAGTGGCCTGCCTCACACAGGGTGACTGGCTGTCCACATGATGTGGCCTGCCGACATGATCACTGTCATACAGATCATAAATCAAAGCCCTTGATTGGTCTCTGTGTGTCATTCAAGCTCGGGATAACCTCAGCTCAGGTGAGGTAAAGGACTCTCTGAGTGTTTAGATAGTTAACTTAGTCTAAGTTCTCAGTGGGTCTCAAACGGTGTCGTCACCATTTATGTAAACACATATTTCCATTTGAGAGGGTAGTGATTGGTCTAATGGATAGTGAGGTGGGCTGAAGATCGGAAGGCTGTGAGTTCAAATCCCGCCAGGAACACCACCACTAGTGTGCCCTTGAGTAAGGCACTTAGCCCTTAGTTACTCCAGGGAGAATGTCCCTGTAATCGGTCATTATAAGTCGCTTTGGATAAAAGCGTCAGCTAAATGAAATGTAATGTGATTAGTAAAATATGCATGAATAAATAAATAAAAAGTTAACTAGGTGAAAAAAGGTAAGATACACTTTTAAAACTTGTTGAGAGAAAACTAGTCTTTGCTGCTGCCTCAAAGAGGAGCAGGGGGAGAGGGGGGAGACAGGAGAGGCTGATTCAGGAGCACAGACACACTCACAACTATAAATGAACCAAAACTAAATTAATAAACAAGTTTCAGTGTGTTTTTCATATTGGAAATGGTATGTTATTGTTTATGGCCTTGATTTTATGATTATTGAAATGTATACAGTTCTGTTAAATATAGGTGTTTCCATAGATCTAGTCTCTTTATTTCCCCCTCAAAATGCACCAGATTGATGCATTTAACTCCAAAATAAAAAATAAAATCTTACCGGGGGGGCATGCCCCTGGACCCCCCTAGAGGATTTGAGGTCGACCCCCACTAAAAATCACATGGATAGGTTCCTAAATACATTAATAAATACATTTATTTTTTTAAATAGTAACCCATTTCCATATGTTCATGTGTGGGTAGTAGATTTAAACTATAGGGCTATCACTATGGACCCTGCCTGTACCTGTACCTGTACCTGTTCGCTCTGCCATCGCGTGTGTGTGTGTGTGTGTGTGTGTGTGTGTGTGTGTGTGTGTGTGTGTGTGTGTGTGTGTGTGTGTGTGTGTGTGTGTGTGTGTGTGTGTGTGTGTGTGTGTGTGTGTGTGTGTGTGTGTGTGTGTCCCATCTTCACAGCAGGATGATCTGGCTCCATTAATCATGGGTCTAAATTGTTTTCACAGTGCTGCGCTGACAGCCAGAGGTTCTTGTTACAGCACAGGGGCTCAAGGAGACACGTGTGTACATACGTGTGTGTTGGTGTGTGTCTCCTGCCTCCAAGTTACCAATAGATATTGGATGGTTAACATTAGCATCAACAAACAAGTGTTTACTTCTTAGGGATTCTTACATCATTGATGAGAACTGGAGTCACATTACTTGGAGTCAAGTTTGCCTGAAGTCACTCTTGTGTGCTGATAAAACAACAACTTTACTCTCAAATTGGACCTGTGAACTTTGCAAAAGTGGCTTCATATCAATTTAAATATCCTGATGGCACATTCATCGTATTAGTTATAGAAGTCCCTTTAAGTGGAGGAACTCTGATCCACCTCTGTAACATCTGGAAGGAGAACACATATGTTCCCCTTATTGCCAACCCTCTCTGTCTCCCAACTCCTCACATACTGCAGCTTGGTCATTGGCTCCATGCCAGGGCTGTAGGACTTTCAGTAAGTCCAGTCTCAAGGGCAACATCCCGCTCCGAAGGAAAGATCTGATCCACCTCAGCTCTTGGTTTTTAAAAGAAGCAAACAGAAACATGTTCATATATCAAGAACAAGTTAGCAGGACGTGCTCGAAGTGTTTCTATAAAAGACTTGCTTTCCAGATTGTGTCCTAACTCTCCAAAACTATCTTCTCCCACTCTGCTGCAGATCCTTCAGTGTAAGTCATGCTCCAGTGACCAGAGGAGACAACAAGTTTCCTGTAAAACCTCACACAGGACCACCCAGCACCACTGCTCTCTCGAGGAGCTTCAAACCACCGAGCCAATGCATTTCTGTGTCCAGTGGTTACAGTATCTGTCATTTTGTCACGGTCCATCAAAATAAACGAGTTGGGCTGTTATTGGTGAGCTAACTTTGATCCACTTAATTGGCATTGTAGAAAATAAACCCAGAACAACTCATGTGACTCTGGTCAGACAGTCGGACTGGACATGTCGGCTGATTCAGCCTCTGGCATACTTTCTCTACCACAACCATTGTTCACTCAGCGGTTTGGACAGTAGTATTTTGCAGAATCTAGTATATGCTTGGTAGCCTTTTCCCTTTAAAGAGCCTTCCTTAAATGCAACTGGGTTAGTGCACACAGTGGGGATAGCTGCAACTGTTAAAGACGTTCAACTAAAGGTTACCAAAATAAATGGATATCAGTTAAAATATTCAGCTATTAGATGTTGAAACAGATTGTTCACATAGAAAGAAAGCTCTCTCAGGTTTAGCAGGTTGGAGAAGTGGTTAACTTTAGAGTCAGTTAGAGTTAGTCATTTGTAATATGAATGCAATACACCTAGGTTAAATAAGACTACGTATTGGTAAACTAAGAAATGGATAAATAGAGAGAGTCCTAACATATTATATTGGCTTTCAAAACTTGCAATAAGCAGCTATTGAGCGGCATTGAGGACACGCAATCCAAAACAGTACGCAACTGCAGATCTTAATTCTAAAAAAGGTAAATGATTTGAAAATATATAATTTGTCCAAGTACGTTTTACGACTTGTCTCTTGCATTTGTTATTTTTTCCTCATGAAACACCACAAACATTGACTTGCTTAAGCAATGGAATTATTTGAGAGAGGAAATTCACTGTTGGATCAAAGTTCTCATAACACAAAGACACAGGAACCAAAGGGACTGCAGGTAGACATTGCTTCATTTTCCATCGGTGACAAGTCAAAAAGGTTGGGACCATATTACATAATTGATCATTCTGTCTTAATTTCTACTTTCCAAAGTATTATGAAACCTTCAAACCATCGCTTCTTGCCACCACTTGGGGCTGCAAATGTGCACAATGTCCTAACGTAGCATCAATCTTAGACACATACATCTACCATGTGTATGTTTGCACTTTGCTGCACATGCACACAGTGAAGCAGGCGCGTTTTCCTCCGAGTTCGTTTGATTATGTCTTTGTCCGTCATCGGGGGGGCTTTTAAGTGCAGGAGCAGAACCTCGGTCCCATGGTGACATAATGTTAAGACTCCTCAGGTAATGTATGAGTGGCTGTGCGGCTTTTAAATAAGCAAGACTTAGATGGGAACGGAACCAAAGAAAACACATATATCTAAAAGCCAGGACTATAAAAGTGTTAATGTGGTGGTGGGGAAAGGGAGAATGGGACTCCATACGAGGCACTCATTTGTCCATCATTGACAATATGAAAGATGGGCAGTAAGTCTTATAGAGGAGCAGGGAATAACAACTCAAAACATAACAAAAAATATTACAATTAAATAAGATTTCAATCATTCTCTCACACCATAACTTATGAACATACATTATGCCTAATAATGAAAACTCCCACTCATTGAGCAGCTGAATTATATAATGAAGTCTTTGCTAGATTGTTTGTTATTTTTGCTTGTGACGCCATTAGCAATTCATTCCAATCAATATGAACTCTTAAGGCTTTCCTCATTTATTTTGTTGATTTCTATTTCCTCTCTCTGAGGGAGTGCAAGGCCCAAAGTACACAAACAGGCCTGAGCACACAGAACCTGAACCTACTGGCACTCAGACATCCTGCAATGAAAGCTGGCTTACTGGGGTCACTTCAAATGCAACCTACGTGTGTGTGTCATAATATGTCATTACCAGAGGTGGGAAGTGGTGGAGTACAAATACTTCGTTACTGTTAAGCACATGTTTCTGGTACTTTAGTCCATTACTTATTTTCTGACTACTTTTTACTTTGACTTCTTACATGTTAAACACAAATACCTGTACTTTCTACTTCTTACATGTTGAACACAAATACCTGTACTTTCTACTTCTTACATGTTGAACCCAAATACCTGTACTTCTACTTCTTACATGTTAAACACAAATACCTGTACTTCTACTTCTTACATGTTAAACACAAATACCTGTACTTCTACTTCTTACATGTTAAACACAAATACCTGTACTTTCTACTTCTTACATGTTAAACACAAATACCTGTACTTTCTACTTCTCTCATGTTGAACTCAAATACCTGTACTTTCTACTTCTTACATGTTGAACACAAATACCTGTACTTTCTACTTCTTACATGTTGAACCCAAATACCTGTACTTCTACTTCTTACATGTTAAACACAAATACCTGTACTTCTACTTCTTACATGTTAAACACAAATACCTGTACTTCTACTTCTTACATGTTAAACACAAATACCTGTACTTTCTACTTCTTACATGTTAAACACAAATACCTGTACTTTCTACTTCTCTCATGTTGAACTCAAATACCTGTACTTTCTACTTCTTACATGTTGAACACAAATACCTGTACTTCTACTTCTTACATGTTAAACACAAATACCTGTACTTTCTACTTCTTACATGTTAAACACAAATACCTGTACTTTCTACTTCTCTCATGTTGAACTCAAATACCTGTACTTTCTACTTCTTACATGTTGAACACAAATACCTGTACTTTCTACTTCTTACATGTTGAACCCAAATACCTGTACTTTCTACTTCTTACATGTTGAACACAAATACCTGTACTTTCTACTTCTTACATGTTGAACTCAAATACCTGTACTTTCTACTTCTTACATGTTGAACACAAATACCTGTACTTTCTACTTCTTACATGTTGAACTCAAATACCTGTACTTTCTACTTCTAACATGTTGAACACAAATACCTGTACTTTCTACTTCTTACATGTTGAACACAAATACCTGTACTTTCTACTTCTAACATGTTGAACACAAATACCTGTACTTTCTACTTCTTACATGTTGAACACAAATACCTGTACTTTCTACTCCTTACATGTTGAACTCAAATACCTGTACTTTCTACTTCTAACATGTTGAACTCAAATACCTGTACTTTCTACTTCTAACATGTTGAACACAAATACCTGTACTTTCTACTCCTTACATGTTGAACTCAAATACCTGTACTTTCTACTTCTAACATGTTGAACACAAATACCTGTACTTTCTACTTCTTACATGTTGAACTCAAATACCTGTACTTTCTACTTCTCACATGTTGAACTCAAATACCTGTACTTTCTACTTCTCACATGTTGAACTCAAATACCTGTACTTTCTACTTCTTACATGTTGAACTCAAATACCTGTACTTTCTACTTCTTACATGTTGAACTCAAATACCTGTACTTTCTACTTCTTACATGTTGAACTCAAATACCTGTACTTTCTACTTCTTACATGTTGAACTCAAATACCTGTACTTTCTACTTCTTACATGTTGAACTCAAATACCTGTACTTTCTACTTCTTACATGTTGAACCCAAATACCTGTACTTTCTACTTCTTACATGTTGAACTCAAATACCTGTACTTTCTACTTCTTACATGTTGAACACAAATACCTGTACTTTCTACTTCTTACATGTTGAACACAAATACCTGTACTTTCTACTCCTTACATGTTGAACTCAAATACCTGTACTTTCTACTTCTTACATGTTGAACTCAAATACCTGTACTTTCTACTTCTTACATGTTGAACACAAATACCTGTACTTTCTACTTCTTACATGTTGAACACAAATACCTGTACTTTCTACTTCTTACATGTTGAACTCAAATACCTGTACTTTCTACTTCTTACATGTTGAACCCAAATACCTGTACTTTCTACTTCTTACATGTTGAACTCAAATACTTGTACTTTCTACTTCTTACATGTTGAACTCAAATATCTGTACTTTCTACTTCTTACATGTTGAACTCAAATACCTGTACTTTCTACTTCTTACATGTTGAACTCAAATATCTGTACTTTCTACTTCTTACATGTTGAACTCAAATACCTGTACTTTCTACTTCTTACATGTTGAACTCAAATACCTGTACTTTCTACTTCTCTCATTTTCCAAACAGCTGGTTCCTTTAGTCTGAATGTGTGTTTGGTGCGTGATCATTATTCTTTAGAGTCATTGCGTGCCTATTGATTTGAACACGATCCGTGTATCCATCATTTCCTGGTCTTCTCTAAAGAAGAGGGACCAATGGAAACGTTGTCATGGTGCCGTTGTTCAGCATGGAAACATTCATTAGCTAACAATGACATTATTGTTCTATTAATATAAAGGGAGGTCAGGTACTCTTTAAAGCAGCTGCTAGTTATGGGTACTTTTTACTGAAGTACACTTCAAAGCCTCTTTACTTTGACTTGAGTAAAGAAGTTTAGTCAGTACTTCTACTTTCACCAGAGTATTTTTAAACACAAGTATCTGTACTTCTACTTGAGTAAAGGATGTGTGTACTTTTGCCATCTCTGGTCATTACTTCCTCTTATGCCAGTCCAACACACTGAATGTTCTCAGTGATGTGTACTCTCCTATCAAGCAATCAAGCCTTTACCGGTGATGGAAACATTCAACAGCTACAATTATATGATAGTCATGAACTTTAACTTAAATATGCACTTCACCTTTTTTAAACTATGGGTCAAACGATGCCCCCTTTGTAGTGATTAACCCATCGTTTTTTTACACCTCAGTTCTCTCAGAATAGCCCTGGCTAATCTGATAATCTTGGGAATTGTGCATGTCCATGTAACATCAGAAAACGTTATGGTTGTGGATTGCCAGCAGCAACCACTGAGGGTAAAACTGATCGACTGGTGTATCCTGTATCCTGTGACCGCACATGCAACATATCCGATTCAATGTGTGGTCTCTGGGCCTGGTTGCTGCAGAACTGGCTTCTGATGACACCCTCTACCCCAGAAAGACGGCTAAACGGCAGCCAGTTGACCATATGCTCGACCATGGGATGGCTATCCACTGATATTTCAAGATACAAAGCAACAACCAGCAGCGTTAAAGATTAAGGACATCAGTAGTGTTTACAAATGAAGCAGGGTTCAACTCTCAAGACACAAGAACAAACAAGAAGCTCAAGAGTCTTATGGCGCGTTTCCACTGCAGCGGGTAGCTCGCTTTAAGCGTGCCGAGCCGTGCGGGGCCCGTTTTTGGTTGCGCTTCCACTTGGCCTAGTTTTGGCCCGGGGCTACTTTTTCACCTTTTTTCTGGCCCGACTAAATTGTGGTTCTAGGGCCAGGGACAACCAGGCTGAGTCGGGCTGAGTATGCTAAACTAGAGAGAGAATCGCTGGCAAGGGGGCTAAAACCAGTACTCGAGTTGAGGGGGGATGAGGGGGGATGGCATCCCCGCTGAAATAAAAACGGTCAAAATCATCCCCCTTCTAAAACTGCCATTCCCCCTTTCCATCCCTTATGTCATTTTATCAATGAACGTGGCACTGGTATTACTGCTATTTCAACATTAATTTTGCGCATTTTGAGTAAAATACTGTGGGCGAGGGAGCACGCACACACGCAATGACATTTTTACCAAGTCACTGACGCTATACTATGCGAGTGCCCTAGAGGGCGCCAGAGCACCGTGATGCGCCTGTTTGATCGATGCCAGAAGCGCAGGTAATGGTCATCACAATGGCCAAGCAACCAGAAGGACAACGCGATCTAAGGGACTTCATATTTAAAAATACTAAAAATAACATTTCAGGTAAGTCAAGAGTCAGTAATCTTAGTCATTACTCACTACTTTAGTCACCAAAGGTGGAATCTATGGACATAAGCAGCAATAACAACTTAGTTTGGAGTTTAGCTACGTTTTTCTCTCGTGTTAGCTAGCTGGTAAGACTCAAAACTGTTGATGAAATGATACCACCAGCACCAGAAGAGCTGAAACCCCTCCTTCAAGCAGTGAACACTCTGGTCATCTCCACAGCTGAGTGTGAACGTGGGTTTAGTCAGATGAACATTTTAACCACAACTAGAAGCTCCCTGGAGGTAAAAAGCATGTCAGCCTTGCTTTTCATCAAGTCTGTTGGCCCTCCACTGAACAAGTTCAGATCAGAGGTATATGTCAAGACTTGGCTTCAAAGCCATTGCTTAGCTAACAATCCGAAAGCAAGAGCCAGAAAAATTGAGACCAAAAAGCATGATTATGAAAATATTTGGAAACTTCTATGAGATGGGGGAGAGTGGAGTAGGCAGCCATTGACAACATTGGTCCTATTTTGTATTATCTGTATACTTTTTTGCACTTAATGCCCTGTTAAAAAAAGTAACATTGGGAATGTTAACATAAAATATTTGTATTTGAACTGCAATAAAATAATAACGGATCAATATTTTTCTAATTTTTTTCCTCAAATGTTTTATGAAGTGTTTAATTTACATAATGGATTAATTAATTACGATACAAATGTAACCCTTTAGATACCAGTTTTGATCGTATACCAGTAACTGCTTTTTTGAAAAAAACTATACTATAAGATTTGTACCATAGACTTCCATTATAACCACATTTCTGTATCCCCTCCCCCCCTTTAAATTAAAGTGAAAAAAAGATTTTGCACTAATTGTCCTCTGCATTGGACCCTAAATGTTAGTGGTGCCATGGCAGCCCGGGGCACCGACTCTAATTCGGAGGTGCCTTGGTCAAGAGCAATGAAAGGAGTATCTGAACATCCATAACATGCATGTTGGTTTAGGAGTATAATAATGATCTTTATGCTGGTTGGTCTTCCACCCTCGGCGGGTTATCAGCACACATTATGTCCCCATATGATAAAATCCACCATCCCCCCTGATTTTATTTTACAACTTGAGTACTGGCTACAACTACAACAAGATGAACATATTTGACCGTGAATTTAATTGTAATACACGTTTCAAAATGATGCCGAAGTAACAACATACTGATACCGGTTAGTAAGAACCATGAATTAATGCTTTGACAAGTCTGCAGACAGACGGCAGGAGAAAAACCTCTTTAAAATGCGTGTTTTCTAAATGTAGCTTGGCTAAGCTAACGTTATATATGCTCCGACAGTCCACACTCACAACAACGGCCTATACAGACATACATAAACCAGCGACTGTATTCTCCATGACACAGACAGTCTGTGGTTTGTACTTGTTTAACTTTTGTCAAGTTTCTGAACAGATATGAGGAGCTGTGAGCTCTGAGGGCTAAGAGCTAACGGCTGTGTTGTTTTTCTGGGGCGCTCATTGAAGATGACGTCACGGCTCCGCCTACACTGCGTTACTATAGTAACTACCCTAGTTCTTAAACTGTAATGGAAGCGCAGCATTAAAGTGAGCCGGGCCTAATAAGGCCTAACCAAACCGAGCGAGGCCGAGCGAGGCCTGCAGTGGAAACGCGCCATTAATGAACTGATGCATCTGATGGACACAAATCACCAGAAAGATGTTGCAGTTTGACCCTGAATGTTGCACATCAAACCTGAGGAGGTTCTGCAGAACTTCCCCGCATTTAAAGATTAAAACACTGTAGAGGAGATAGCAGCAGTCATCACTAACCCTCATATCAATGGTTTATAGTCCACTAATCATTAGTGTTTGAATTGTTAATTCGCTAAATGTGAATCTTCTAGTCATTTGTTGTATGTAAATGTACTTTAATGTAATGTTTCTTAAGTTTAAAAGCTGGTCTGCAACACTTTTGTACACAATATCACAATAGTATCACAATAGTTGACGTTGTAGTTGACCTCTTATGAAACTCAAGATGGTGAATGTTCTCGATATAGAAGGGCTTTTTTTGTAGAATGTTGTATTAAAACAAATACTTTTTGTTTAACCCTAAACGCATCGGACTCCTTAACCCCTCATCACATAGTTTGTTCTTGATTTGTCAACACTTTGTATTTGAAGCCTGTCCTTAATAAAAATGCTTCTAACTGATGGAAATGTGGTCGAACCAAAACTTTGACTGGCCACTGTTTCCTGCATTAGTAACAATTTCCATTGGTTTTATACGTGTTATGATAATACACCAATATTTGTGTGTGCTCAGAATATGGGCACACTGTTTATGCTGGTAAAAAGATATATAAACCCAGTTTATGTGTTATCCACCACTACCTCCGAGGCTTCCATGATTTCTCAATCCTTCTGTGCTTTATGTGGTTGTTTTGCCCACCTAAGCATCACATGACAAAACCACAGAGTAAAAGCAGAAGTCCAGATAAACACATGCAGGGAGAGTGTGTGTACGTAATTCTGCATTTACAGTCCTGTATGTATTTACATTATTTCAAAGTTCTGCATTTTATACGCTTGTGTATTTATTGATTCTGCAATTGAAGTGAGGGGCGAGTGGAAAGCCAAACAGACGTGAATGAGCAGCTTGTTTACTCTCCAGCGTGAGTTTGAGAGTAAGATAAGAAGTAAGCAGTCTCTGTGGAAGTACAAAACCACACTTGGTGCCATAATCCAGTTTCATGAAAACCACAAATGCAACGGGAATAAAACACAGGGTGGAGGAGAACTGACGGTACAAGTCCAAAAGAGAAAATACATGATTTATTCTGACATGCTGGAGTCTCTTATTTCTTGTTTGATCAGCTTCAGAAAGTGGTCTCCACACAACAGCTGTAATGTCAATAAGACACTCAGGGTTAGAAGTGCAATTTCATATTTAAAATGTTTGTTTTTAACCATTTTTCCCTACCGGAGTCTTCTTGTGTTTACAGGGAGATACTAAAAGTAGAAGAGCAGTATTTTTGGAGTGAAACATGCCTAAAGCCACGTAGTGTTGACACAGAGGCAGAGGAAGTCTTCAGATCCTAGGAATAACACAATGTAAAAATACAACGTTACAATTAAAAAATAAAATGGACTTGCAAGAGGCTGCTTTTAGAGTGTTATTTGTTGCAAGTATTACACTCAAAAAATATAAAAAACATTGATTTTATTATTATTATTTTGTCAACAGGTTTCATGGTATGGTAACATCTATCTCTGGTTCAGGTTGAGTTCAAATTAATATCATTGCTTTTAAGTAACCTAAAATAATTATTTAAAACCTTTTGGATAGTTTTAGCAAAGTTAAGAGTTAGAATATTCCTCTAAAATGTAGAAAAGGAGACTGAAATAAAAAGTAGAATACTTTTCATGATTGTTAACAAATGCTTTTTCAACGTTGACATGATTTCAAAAACTTCGCCTCCAACTTCTGGACTCTGGCTGATCCATTATTACTGACATTAGCCGCTTTCACACCAAGTACTTTGCCGTACTTAGTGCCCGGCACTTAGTACCCCCATGGAACTAAGTAGGCCTACAGATCGCGTTCACACCGGAATAAGTTCCCTGAGGGAGGATTAGGCAAATGAAGCCGCTGACGTCACTCCTTCTTCTTCTGCTTTGGGTTTACTGGCAGGCCGCAAACCACTTCACGGCGTATACTGCCACCCGAAGTTCCCGGCCGCAAGTCCCCGGAGTTGGGGACTGGCTTCAGTAGAAGCTGCTGGGACTCCCAGCAGCTTCTACTGAAGCCTTCCGAGTAAATCGCCAGAACGCCGATACCTCCTCATCTCCACCGCTCCCATGTTTTCTTTTGTGTTGCCATAAATTATTCTCTCTCCGTTGGTGCGCGGGGCTAATGCTAATGCTAATAATGCTAATGCCAGCAAAAACAATGGAATTCACAGAACTTTTAAGAGTTTTACGGGGCGTGGTTTGCAATTCGCCCAGCCAATCAAAATTGGTACTTTTTTCTCCCAGGAAAGTACCACCTCTCTAGCAGGGACTACAAATTGGGGTAAAAGTTCTCTGAACTAAGTTCTCTTTTTGGTGTGAACGCAACATTCCAGGAACTAACGGAACTAAACGGGAAAAGTACGGGTAAAAGTACTCCGGTGTGAACGCGCCTCTTGTCATGGTTTCGAAAAGTCAGAGAATATCATATTTATTTTATTATATAAATTAGTTGAAAATATATTTGTTCTTATTTGTATCTAAATTCCAAGTAAGAAAAACCACGGATAAACTTTTAAGCCTGTGTCCACTTCACATTCAGTTAATAATACAATATAGATCTGTTTCAAAACATACAATTCAAAGTTAGTAGTCGGGTTGTTAAAGTGTAATATTGATGGACGGATTACATATGTTTGAAAAGTCCTTAGCGAACCACAATAAAGTGCTCGAGCCTCTTAAGGGCCACGGGGCCTGAGACTGCTGAGAAAAAAAGACAGACACAGAGAGAGACATTAGTTATGTTCAAGAGTAAATAAAATAAAGCCGGTGGAGAAGATAAAGCATCTTTCACTATTTTACTGCCCTCGCTGCTCTAAAGATTATACCACGTCTTCAGGGGAAAATAGCTTTTAGTCCAATTCTATTGCCATTCACTGTAAGAAAATCTGATGGATGTTTCTGCAAGTGAACCAGAGACAAATGGAAATGTACTGTTGGGACACACAGCGTTCATATATCCAGCCAGAGGGAGTGAAAAATGGACATGAAATGGTCTTAATCCTATATTGGCTGGAGCGATCACCTCCATAAAAAGAGTGGGGGGGAGAAAAACGGTTGGCTGTGAGATTTATAGACAGAAAACAGGCCCTGTGTGACAAGAACCTGAAGCTAAGAGCAAGCAAATTCACAATCCTTAATCACCAAATTGGGAGTTATAAATTCAGTGGGTTTTTAATAGGCTGTCGACACCGGGGCAGTACATGTTTATAATGCCATCTCATTACATGTTGTGCATCACAGTGAGTGTTTATCTTAATGTCTGGATATAATGCATGTGTGCTCACTATTACATCCCTGTCCTTATATCTCCGTGTCGTTCTTCTTGTGTTAGTGGGAGCATTCGTTCATGCGTGTGTGGCCCTGCAGTCAATGGCCCGTTGCATTTTCCCCCGATGGCTGTGAAGGAGGGAAATGACCTTTAATATGCCCAGCCTTCTCCCCCAGTCCATATTAATGTTAATCTATCAGACTTGGAGTCTCCCTCAACATACAACGCCGCCAATGTTCCCGGGGCCTTGGGGTGCAATCAGCGGTGTCGGAGCAAGCTGTGCTCACTGTAACGATGGGAATTAAAATTAAAAAAATACACAAGATCCCCTGCTGATTTCTACAGTCGAACAAGCCGAGTCAAAACATTAAGGGTCCCTCGGAAGAAGAAGAAAGAAAGAAAGATGAGAATATGGAGGACAGTTTTTCAAAGATGGGAGGTTAGACTGGACTTAAACTCCCACTGTACATTTTACATTCATATTCTATTTAGTTTTGAATAATCCTTTCTTGCACAATAATATCCTGCATTATATTTGTTGCTGGACATTTGTATTTCCACTTGTATATTTTCCACATGTATATATTTTTGTATTTTGTATTCTTGAACTTTTTACATTTTTAATGCTATTTTATTTCTATTTCTGAAATATTTTGGACTGTTTATTTCTTGTGTCTTAATTTCTCTTATGTACATTGCCTTGTCATTTATGCGGCTGCAACGCAAACATTTCCCAAATTGGGATCAATAAAGTACTTACATGTATCTATCTATCTATCTAACTGTCAATTATCTATCTATCAATTATCTATCAATTAATCTATCCATCCATCCATCCATCCATCTATCTATCTATCTATCTATCTATCTATCTATCTATCTATCTATCTATCTATCTATCTATCTATCTATCTATCCATCCATCCATCCATCCATCCATCCATCCATCCATCCATCCATCCATCCATCCATCTATCTATCTATCTATCTATCCATCTATCTATCTATCTATCTATCTATCCATCCATCCATCCATCTATCTATCCATCTATCTATCTATCTATCTATCTATCTATCCATCCATCCATCCATCCATCCATCCATCCATCCATCTATCTATCCATCCATCCATCTATCTATCTATCCATCTATCCATCCATCCATCCATCCATCCATCCATCTATCCATCCATCTATCTATCTATCTATCTATCCATCTATCTATCTATCCATCCATCCATCCATCCATCCATCCATCCATCCATCCATCTATCTATCTATCTATCCATCTATCCATCCATCCATCCATCCATCCATCCATCCATCCATCCATCCATCTATCCATCCATCCATCTATCTAGAGGTTGTCTAAAGCTTAAAAAAAGGGCAGTATTGTGACAGGAAGAAACATTCTGTTGTCCTTAAACAACTGCTGTCAAACTGTCTTTGAGCAAGACACCTTACTCTATGAACGTTTTCATATGGGTTCAGACCGTTGACCATCAACAAGTCATTTTAAATGAAGGTTGGTGAAATGAAGCTAAAACTGATGCTCGTCGCTACAAATCAAAGTTATATTACCGATTGTGGTAGAAAACTGAGCACCCAGAGACAATTTAACAACCACATTTGACTTGTAAAACACAAGCCCCTCTACATCTGCAACATTAAAGATGGCTTTGCTCACAGAACTTGCAGATAGTATTCATTTGTTTAGTTGTGTTAGGTGAGAGAGGAAGCAATGTAGTTTTTCAAATCAAGAAAATACAAATGTCTGCATATTAAAGGGGGCTTATTAAGCTTTTTGGGGTTTTCCCTTTCCTGTAGTGTGTTATATCAGTTTGTATGCATGTCAATGGAGGGACAATAAACAAATAGGAACCTGAAAATAAGCATAACCTGTCCTCGTTAAATGTTATGGTCAAGGTCAAAGAAGTTTTTTGGGGTGGTGACAAAATCTAAACCCTAATCTTCGGCCCATGTTCTTTCAAAGAGAAGCTCAATGACGGCCTCTAAGGTCTGCAGTGGTCAAGTTGACTTCATCCATCACTGTTAAACTATCCCTTTGTCTATCAACGTTAAAGAACGGCCAGTTGTAGCTAGTTACAGTTGCTAAGCTATGATGCAGAGGAGAGGGTTAGTGAATGGTCAATTGTCCTCTTTAAGCTGCAGTGGAGCCTTGAGGTTACATTGGTCAGCTTCCACAGAAAAATGTGTTTAACTGGGAGAATATTTACCCAAGAATTGGATGCTCAAGAGATATTCAATTAGAAGCACGAAGGAACCTCCAAAAGCTGTTGGCCAAAGTAAATCTGTACATAAATATGAATTCTTCAGCGACAAAGAATGACAGCCCGCTCCGTTTTGCAGGAACGAAGCCAAGCCTGAGGTTTGTGGTCTCAAGTGACTCTTTAATTTGATTTGAGTAATCAGTTTAGAAATGTGAGTAATCTAAGTTCTCCATCTTGGACTGGACTGATTTACTTAAGATACTTGTCCAACTGCTTACTGCTAAGGCAAATCAAGGTTATAGGATAGAGTGGCCACAGTTTAAAAGTGTAAATAACGACTTTAAAAGAGGTAGAGTTTGCATTGGTGGCTAAGGATTAATTCTGTCCGATACAAAGACCCTCTGAAATAGAGTGCAAATACAGGTAGGGCAAAGAAAGCTAGATATCGAAGACCATCAACAGGTAGGAGCTGAGAAAAAAGTGAGAAAAAACGTCCCAGTCCCCAAAGAAAGAGAAGGGGATTGGGAAACATTGAAAAGAGAATGAAATTAGCCGACTTAAACTCTTCAAATTCGAACCAAAACATAACTTGGGAGGTGATTAGCTGCTGTTCAGCCGTCGCTCTGAGTCCAGTGGATTTACGCTGTTTGGGGTTGGAGGTGGTCGAAGAGACGGAGAGAAAGGCTTCGGTCATTTGCGTAATCTTCGTGCAGATCTGCCCACTTACTTGGAAAAGTGTACTAAGTGCACGCTGGGAGTAGCAGTTTGAGGGAGGTTTGTGGAAACAAACTGCTAATGTGTTTTTTATTTGTAGCAGGGAGATCTTATCAAGATGCATGGCGTAAACTGTTTGGACTGTTTAGAAATCACCGCTTCATTTCACCCTCTATCTGCATCGAAGTCGTTCCCTTTTCTGTTTTGGTTCTTATTCCCTTCATATGGACTTTTCTATACACAGAAATATGTTTAAATGCTTTCATTTCCAACTATATTCATTGCTTACCTGTGTTTTTATCTCAAATTAGTACTATGACGTAGGGCTGTCCCGAATACCATTTTTCGGGCTCCGGATATTCGGCAGTGGTGTAGTGGGCGTTGGACGCGGGGGTACGCCGTACCCCCACTTATTTGGAGCATGATCTTTTTTTTAATAGTCTAATAAATATAAAATCATTGCCAGTGTTATCAGTTGCAAGTGTGTATTGGTTGTAATAATGACAAAAACATAATACATTTCACAGTAATTATAATGCAAAATAAAAACGATTTCCTTAAAGAATTATGATTCGTCATCACGCTCGTGACCCCGCGGCGAGCTGGGGGTGTGTCAGTCACACACCCACGGCGAGCTCGCCGCCCGCCGATTTTGAGGCAGCTCTTTCCCTCAAGAACGCTAACGAAAAAGCTCTTTAATGGCAGGCAAACATTTTTTACTTGACTTATTTTCTAGAAAGAATATAATTCACAAGAAGAAAGAGGCTAGCAGCACCGAAGCTACAAGTGAAGCTGCTACTACTACATCATCAGAAGAGCCGCCTAAAGACGTGGATAATGCTAGCACTAACGTTAGCTGCGCTAGCTACGTTCCCCTGGCTAGCTCAAGCTCACCTTTCCCAGAGGTGAGGACGGAGGAGATGTGGCGGAGGAAACAAGAGGCTACCCGTGGACTGCAAGCTGGGAAACTGGGCTGCAAAGTTTGTTCATCCATTTCGGATTATCAGTCTTCAAAACCCAAGGTACTGTGTGTTGTGTGTGTGTGTGTGTGTGTGTGTGTGTGTGTGTGTGTGTGTGTGTGTGTGTGTGTGTGTGTGTGTGTGTGTGTGTGTGTGTGTGTGTGTGTGTGTGTGTGTGTGTGTGTGTGTGTGTGTGTGTGTGTGTGTGTGTGTGTGTGTGTGTGTGTGTGTGTGTGTGTGTGTGTGTGTGAGAAAAGCAGCGCTGTCTGCTCATTTGCAATATAGGCTAGGCCTAATCAGAATAATTTCAAGTCCAGATTCAATGTTGTTTGCATAAGTAGGCTATATTTTTCGTTTCATTTATTTAATAAGTTAATTTCAGGACAACTTTGGGAATTGTGTTTGTTTGTTAGGACTAAGAATACCGGTAGTTTCTGTGGACCTGTCTGCCCGTTTTGTGAGTGCACTGCACGCGTGCGCACTTGTGTGGCATTGTTTGGGATTACCTAATTAAAATAGCGTCCCCCCAGTAAAACCATCCCCACTACACCACTGGTAGTAATCAGCAGCGAATATTCGAATATTCGGCCCGCGTATTTCGGTTTATTCACGGCATTCATTTTGTTATTCTACAGTATTGTTGTTTTATAGTTATTTGTTAATGTAACCCAATTCGTGTTCTTTGAAATTCAAAAGGATATCGCATTGTGTTTGTTACTTTCGTTGCAGTTGTATATGTTTTAAGTGTAATTTGGCTTGGCTTCCTATTTTGTATGGACATGCTTTTATTTTGAAGGAGAGGTAGCGCTGTTGACAGGAAGTTGATGTTGCTATGGAAACAACGTGACCGAGATTAACGGAGAAAAAGTAATATCTACATATAAAGACGGAGAAAGTAAACAATAACGTTTATAGTTAAGTGTTAGCACCCCCCGAAGAGGCACAAGCTCTTACTTATATCTTGATATTGGAGTTTTCAATACATTCAAATAAAAATGAATATCAGAATAACAAAATTGAAACCCGAATACTCCAACGAACGAATATTCGGATATGCGGGTACAGCCCTACAATGACGTAAGAGTACAGATGTTGTTGGTCAATATTTGATAGTAGAGTAATGGCTACACTAGTAGAACATGTAATATGTTGACAATGTATTTAGATTGAATTCACTTAAAATACACTTTTTATCATGTTGTACTTATTGGGATGAAGTAAACCTTGAGTTTCAGGGTTGTTATACTTGGATGTTTGAGTAAAAAGTAGTAAATCATGAACTTACAGTAACTCCAATAACACATAAAAGACAGTGATATCAATCTTGTTATCTAACTTATAGGAAAATGATCTTTAACATATCATAACGGTAAGTATTTCACAACAGCGCTGATACAATTTAAACTATTGAAATGAAGTCAAAACTATTTATTGAGGTCTCGCAATTTGCAAATGCCCCGATACATTACGAAAGAAATAATGACATGTCCTACATTTCTCCGTCCTTAAATCCAACTGTGAATGAAATCAATCACAATGACCTTAATACGTTCTTAAAACAGCTCAACATCGTCTGACACAATACACCAGGATCTGTTTGAGAGCCATTCTCCGGCTCTGAGCCTCCTGACTCCTCTGAATCAGTTATTCCAATAAAGCACTTTGCCACAGTCCTGTATGTCCACACAGCTGATGTATTCGACTTGACTCAGCCTTGACACACGCTGAATACCATTAGCAGCTATTAAAGACCGCACACACCTCCCTCTGCAGCCTATCATAACTCCATCGTTTGTTCCTTCTCTTATTTTGCTTCTCATTCGGTTAATATTTGCCTTGCATGTTATTTATCTGACTAAAGCACACAGCCCTCTTTGCGTGTTTTGCTCCATCTCGTACACGTCAAGCTGTCCAAACCAGGTGGTTGAAAACATCAGCTCCCATCCTCCGTCACTCCGCACCTCACTGTTGCTCATGTTGCTGTTTGGTTGCCATGAAACCAGAAATGCAGGTCCCTCGCTCGCCGTTGCACATTGTGCCGGCGACGGTGGTTTGTTATGGCGTGTCGCCACCCTCGACCAACCACACGGCCTCCTGTTTGTTTGAACAAGGCCCCCGATGCCCGGCCGGTCTCTCGCTGGGTCGGAGAAAAATTAAATGTAAAAAGCTGTCAAAGCTCAGCTGTCACTACGAGAACATGGCCAAAAAAGAGAGAAGGGAAATAGGGTAAAAGCCTGAGTAGATAAAGTAATGTTTAAATGTATAAATGTGTCTTTTGATTGTGTACATATACATATTTTTATATATATTTGTTTTTGTATTCGGAATTGTGGGAAACGGTATTTCGATTGCTCTGTCTGCACACACACACTGAAAGATTGACAATAAAGTTGACTTTGTAAAGGAGGGGGAGTAGGGGGAGGTAAAGGACATTAAAGGGAAAGGAAAGGAGACTCAAAAGGATGGATAGATGAGAGGAAAGGTTGTAGATCTTTTGCAAAAGAGAAAAATGAAATGTAAAAAGCGGTCAAAGCTCAGCTGACACTACGAGAACATGGCCAAGAAAGAGAAAAGGAAAATAGAGATGGATGGATGAGAGGAAATAGGGAGACATTCTTTTTATCTGTAATACTTTTGTATGCATGCTTCTTCGGCTCTTCTCCGCTGGATAATGCAAATGTCCGCTCTGTGGGACTAATAAAGGGATTCTGATTCTGAAAGGTTGTAGATGTTGTGCAAAAGAGAAAAAGGATTGTGAATGTATATCAGAGGACAAGTGAGGTCTGTCACTGCTGCAGCAGGGTGGGCCACTCCTGTTTCCATGACTAATTGAAATCTTCCACTGGGCTTCTCTCCGACGCCACACGTCTCTCTTTTTCTGCTCCTCTGTTATTCTCCCCCTCCCCTCGCTCCGTCACTTCTCCTCAGACATCATTGCACTGTGCCCTTGTGTGTTGTGTACGATAAGCATGTGGATCAATGGTTAAAGGTATCTCAGGTAACTTCGGACAGTCTTGTCTCAAACTTATGGGCGGCTCTTGTTCCTTGATATGAATCGTGTGTCTGGAATCAATATCTAGGAAAAGGTTCAACACAAGAAGAGAACTGCTGGAAGACATTGACCAGATTGGGAGATTGACAAATGCAATCTTCCATCTCCTGAGCTACAAGCATTTTCATCGGGGTTGATGAATGAGTTTCTTCCCAAACCAGGACCCACGTGGCCAAACACCATCAGTCATATTGTCAGAACACATGACCCACCGATCGTCCCTAACTTCAACTGTAAGCAAGATTTGGACAATTTGACGAGTGTCTTGAGACGAGAGCTTTTGTTTGGTATGGATTGTGTAGATGTTCTAGCTTTTGGGGATAATTACAGGGACTGTGTTTTGCCCAAAGTTGGACATTTTTCAACTTTTTGCGACTTCAATGAAGGAGATAAACCAGATGAACTCATTGCGACTTCATTTCAAGATTCAGCTGCCAGGATGAAACTGAACTGCTCAAAGCAGTGTTGGTGGGTTGGATGAAGAACGTGGATGATCTTCTTGCAACTTTTTACGATTTTCTTTGACTTTTTTAATGTGGGACACTCATGTTAACCCAAATATTAATCAGAGTATTTTTACAAACTGTAAAACCTGTCACTGGATTGGGTCGGTAGAGGCATCGGTCTACCAATCAACAGCCGACCATATAAAACTATTTTGATCCCTTTCCATCTAAAATTGACCATAAACTTTAACAAGATGTTCTGTGTGAGTGAGAGGCCACACAGAGCCTGTGTGTGTGTGTGTGTGTGTGTGTGTGTGTGTGTGTGTGTGTGTGTGTGTGTGTGTGTGTGTGTGTGTGTGTGTGTGTGTGTGTGTGTGTGTGTGTGTGTGTGTGTGTGTGTGTGTGTGTGTGTGTGTGTGTGTGTGTGTGTGTGTGTGTGTGTGTGTGTGTGTGTGTGTGTGTGTGTGTGTGTGTGTGTGAGAACCCCACAGCTACCCTGGTGCTATATGCTAGCAGGCGGTAGAGGAGGGGTCCAGTAACGGGTCAGTAGCCAACACAGACACCGAGGGGTCTATGTAACACACACCCAGCAGAACATAAGTCCACTGGGGCACAGCTTGATCCTGACGCTGCCTGCTTCACTAACTAAGCCACATATTTATCGCTTACCCCAATGTGACCGTAGCTGTTGCACCAAACATGTCAACCCCCGGGTGATTCATATCAACTGTATGTATTTGGTCCAGAAATTAGTGATTAATCACATTTTAATCAGGCTATTAAAAGCCCCGTCAAAGCTATGAGAGCAGCCCCGCTTACCGGAGACCTCGAGTTGGACCGGGTCGAGTTTCTAAAAGCAAGAACCCGGTCTCCGTTTTTCCCCGAGTTCAGAAGAGTGCTCGGAGGTTGAAACCCAAACACAGATGATTTGAGAGAAGGCACAAGAGCATGAAAAACGATTGGGTTTCATCTCGCTACGAGCAAAAAGCTGCTATTTTATTACATTGCCTGATCAAATTTTATAAATTGAATTAGGTGTCTTTTATCAATCCGGACAGCTATTGATTTCGTCTCAGAGGGGATTCCCGGGGATGCGGTGGGGGGGTTATGTGTGCGGGTGTGAGATGATGGAAAAATATGGAAGTTTATGGGGTGTTTTGCTACGGTATAGTGCTTCCATATGGATTTTACAGTATTTTGGTGGTACGGATGTGATGGGGGAGATATGCGAGAGATATGCTTTACAGTCCGTGTCAGATTCAAGCAACCTCAACTTTTATCACATCGGTACATCTCACTTGTCTGGGAGCATGCCGGAGGATATTGAAACTCATATCAAATCCCATCATCAAAACAGACTTTCTCATTCACTTCTTTTTACAATGTCAGATAATAAAGGGTGTGTTTCAGACAGGTATCAAAAAGGGCAGAGATGTTGATCAGTGTAGTGAGTCTATGGTCATTTGAGAAGGTACCAAAATATGCTAACATCTTAAAACTTTATTCACAAAGCATTATGGCTAATCATCATGCACAAATATGTCATCAAACTTTCCTAGGAACAGTATTTATGTTCCTAACATGGTGAATGTAAACTTGACCTACTCTGACATTAATATATTTATTTTAATATGTCACACGTGTCAGTTTAGGCTTTTACTCCTACTGTATGATACCAGCAGCTCTTCAGTGATGTCATGGATCAGCTTAACACGGGGTGAACAATCAATGCATGGATTTAATGATCCAAAAAGCAATATTATCAATGCAAAGAGAAAACTTTGATATCTTAAAGATATACCTTTATTTTGAAATTCTGATGGCACATATGAGTCCATCCATTCCTAGCTCACCTTCTACCTACAGAGCCCAGTTATATAGTTGTAAACAAGTATTACAACAAATATTAATACAAGTTACTTTTTGTGAGTTGACGTAAACGGAAGTGAGTTCAAAAGATTTATATGATAGTCAAACCTTGTGATTTAGCCTCATTTGGACCAGATGATTAACCCATGAATAATTTATCTTTGGAAAAAAAAGCACATACAAACACACATGGCAAACACAAGGTACTATAAACCAACACACACACACACACACACACACACACACACACACATACATTTGTGGCACTGAGGGCCCCTCTACCTTACTTGTGGAGGCACTGTGTGTGTGTGTGTGTGTGTGTGTGTGTGTGTGTGTGTGTGTGTGTGTGTGTGTGTGTGTGTGTGTGTGTGTGTGTGTGTGTGTGTGTGTGTGTGTGTGTGTGTGTGTGTGTGTGTGTGTGTGTGTGTGTGTGTGTGTGTGTGTGTGTGTGTGTGTGTGTGTGTGTGTGTGTGTGTGTGTGTGTGTGTGTGTGTGTGTGTGTGTGTGGCGGTACGTGAGTTGTCATGACGTGGTTTGCACAGCTCACTGCTCACGTACTAAACTGTACCTGCCACGTTATAAATCTTCGGGCAGAGAGGTAAAGGTAAATAAGGGGAAAGGTAAAATATGGCGGAGTGGAGATGGAGCGAGGGTGTGTGTGGCGTTATTATGTGTTGCATTGGTTTCTATGCAGAGGTGTATCATATTCTTGAATTATCCCGCAACGAGCAGGTGGAAGGGTTTCGAGGCGGAGCGGTTGTTTGGTTACCTGACCAAAGCAGACACTATGAATTACAGTATTTTATGATGTTTTATTTTCCTACGTTGCTCACTGGAAAGAATTCCCATGTCTACCTGCCTCGCTGCGGTGTAATGAGGTGAACTTATTCTCATCATTTACTCCGTCAGTGTTCACACTCATGGCCTGCTGTGTTTTCACTCAAAATATTTAGAAAAAAAGCAGAAATGGGGCTCTCCAATTAATCCCCATTTACATATTCCTGGCTTGAGCTTCCAGATGGGGTTTTAAGAGGTGGAGTTTTGGCGCGTGGGCGTTGGCGAGGAAATGAGACGCCAGCTCAGTCGCCACGTGGATTATTTGTTTATGTCGTTAATAACTCCCCGGGGGCTGTGATTAATTTGGAAATTAGCAAAACGAGTGGAACTGAGGAAAGGAGGGTGGAGGTGTTCTCAACATGGCAGTGACACACACACACATTCACACACTCATTCACGTTTCCGCTGCGGTGACATTTACTGGTAAACAGCCCACGGATCAGCGGCAGTTTGTTTGCTTTCAGGTGACTAACGCCGTCACTTTGGAACATGGCTCCTTGGATAACCTGCCTCACACTGTGTCACCTGCTCCACACAGGAAGAGAGGAGCGACGGGGGGAAGTGAGACATTCAGAGGAGGTGAAGGAGTGACATTGGAAAGAGAGACAGACTGAAATAGAAGAAGACAGAAAAATGTGTCTTCCATACGATGCATTACTTAAGATGGACTTTTATTAACCCCTCGTGGGGAAATTGTTTCTCTGCATTTGACCCATCCTAGTGTTTATTTGTTATTTATTTTGTTTAGCCTTTATTTATACAGGTGTAGATCTCATTGAGACACAAGGTCTCATTTTCAAGAGAGACCTGTCAGTGGTAACACTACCACACACAGTTACAGACAGGACACTAAACACAGAGGCAACACTCAAATACAACATCGTAAAAAAGTAGTCATTAAAACCCATACAGTCAGATAGCAGGTGCAAACACCCACAGATGATTTCTCCAGCTTTTTTAAAATGAGTTTAAAATCCGTGATGGGTATCAAAGTGGTCAGCTTAAGTTCCTGCTGAAGTGTGTTCCAGGTCGAGGGGGCAGAGTATGATATGGCTTTTTTCCCAAGCACCGTGCGGACTGAGGGGACGGACAGAGTGATGTAATGTTGAGATCTTAGTCTATAGCTGTACTGTTTGTGTGATATGTAAGTAGATATGTAGAGGGGCAGCAGTCCAAGCATAGCGGTATAGATGAGTTTGAACCAGTGCAGAGATCTGCGCATTAATAATGATGTCCAGTTGACTAAAGCGTACAGCGTGCAGTGGTGTGTGAGGGGTTTACAGTTGGTTATGAACCTCAGAGCCCCACAGCGTCCAGCAGATGAAGGGAGTGAGCTGAGGCGTTCATGTACACAACATCCCCGTAGTCCAAGAGCGGCAAAAATGTGACAGCAGTGTTAGGAGCAGTGTGCTGCCATTTTGAACGGCGCCCGGGGAGCAGTGTGGGGAACGGTGCCTTGCTCAGGGACATCTCGGTAGCACTTGGTCTTGCCGGGACTTGAACTGGTGACCTTCCAGTTGCCAAGCCAAGTCCCTATCGACTTCGCCACCACCGCTCAAATGGGCCTACTGGGTACAGGTAAGGAGAGACATGTTCCCCTGACTGTTGCCTGTAAAATGTCACTCAAAGAGACACATACCAACCAGGAAGAGACTCACAATGACTACAAGGAGACATACAAGTACTACAAATAGACACAAACAACGACAAAGATATGCTTAACAGCTGCAAAGACTCACCAAGAGACTTAGAAACGATGCAAAGCAATATCAAAGAGACGAACCACGATTACAATAGAGGTATAACAATGACAGACAAAAAACAACTTTAAAAAGACGAAAGGTTTAAGACACTCAAATACATACAAAGAGATGCAAAACAATGAGTGACAAGGAAAATACTTCTACATGTAAAGTACCACAATGAAAACTACGACAATAAAGAAAGAACTACAGAGAGGTGCATACCAGCTGCAGAGAGACTCAATGAACTTCAATAAGGGCAACACAAAAACATCCAAAGACAAAATTACCAAAACTACTGTACCACAAAGAGATGGACGGAACCAAAGTGATGTGTCAGGACTACAGAGAGACATACAAATAAATCATACTACAAATCTCTGTCCTAACTCAGCACCGAAATCCTGGTCCACTCATTCGTCACATCCCGGATAGATTACTGCTTCTGACTGGCCTTCCCATCAAACTCATGTTCCCTTTAAACTGTGGGTTTTCTCTGGAAGTGTTTCCCTTGTACGATGTGAGGGTCTAAGGACAGAGGGTCTAAGGACAGAGGGTCTAAGGACAGAGGGTCTAAGGACAGAGGGTGTCGTATTGTCATACTGATATTCTGTACAAACTGTGAAGTCCACTGAGACAAATGTAACATTTGTGATATTGGGCTATAAATAAACATTGATTGATTGATTGACTCTGCTGCCCGGATCATCACCCGCACCAACTCATCACCCCCATTCTCACTCAGCTACACTGGCTTCCTGTACGCTACCGTATTGACTAACCTTCTACTCACATATAAAGCTCTCCACAACCTAGCCCCCATCTACATCACTGAGCTCCTTCAGCAGTACACCCCCCCCCCTCCCGCACCCTCCGCTCTTCCTCCGTAGGACTTCTCACCGTCCCAAGCTCTCGCCTCAAAACCATGGGTGCTCGAGCTTTCAGCTGCTCGGCTCCCAGACTCTGGAACTCGCTGCCACGACACATCCGACAGTCTGATTCCATAATGACATCCCAAACCCAACTCAAAACCCACCTGTTCAAACTGGCATTCTCATTATAAGCTGTACCCTGTGTCTTTTTGTGTCTTTTTGTGTCCTTTTGTAGTCCATTTGTGTCCTTTTGTGTCCATTTGTGTCCTTTTGTAATCCATTTGTGTCCTTTTATGTCTTTTTGTGTCCTTTTGTAGTCCATTTGTGTCCTTTTGTGTCCTTTTGTAGTCCATTTGTGTCCTTTTGTAATCCATTTGTGTCCTTTTGTAGTCCATTTGTGTCCTTTTGTAATCCATTTGTGTCCTTTTATGTCTTTTTGTGTCCTTTTGTAGTCCATTTGTGTCCTTTTGTATCTTTTTGTGTCCTTTTGTAGTCCATTTGTGTCCTTTTGTGTCCTTTTGTAGTCCATTTGTGTCCTTTTGTGTCTTTTTGTGTCCTTTTGTAGTCCATTTGTGTCCTTTTGTAGTCCATTTGTGTCCTTTTGTGTCTTTTTGTGTCCTTTTGTAGTCCATTTGTGTCCTTTTGTAGTCCTTTTGTGTCCTTTGTGTCTTTTTGTGTCCTTTTGTAGTCCATTTGTGTCCTTTTGTAGTCCATTTGTGTCCTTTTGTAGTCCATTTCCTGTTGTTTGTTTGGTTTTCCCCGGGTGACATTTCACTAAATCCACTGTTTTAATTGTTCCCTATATTACCCTATGCCCGTAAGGTGTCCTTGGGTGCTATGAAAGGCGCCTCCCAAATAAAATGTATTATTATTATTATAAATATGCGCCTAAACCAAACCTCGGTCCCCGGGGGCACACTGACACAACATCTCATACTTTATTACACTTTTATCATTGTTTACTCTGGAATCAAAAATATTTCGCTTCAATGTTCATCGTCTGAGCGAAATGATAGAAAGTAAGAGCATCAGTTTTCTGCTAACAAACAATATGGCAGATAGTTGTAACCCTTCCCCCGTGGTAACCTCCTGCTCGGCTCAAAACAGGATTTGCTGCTGCTTTTTTTAACTTTTCTTTTGGCGAGCTGTTGCATCCGGATTTATTTATTTATAGCAGCAGAGTTAGATCAGGAGGAAGAGGACGAGGACGAGGATGAGGAGGAAGAGTATATAGACTCGTATTGCACTATCCCACTTTTTTTTTCTCACTTTTTTCTTTTTGTATTACTTTTAATATAGTATATTTTAATATTAATAATAATAATAATAACTTGGATTTCTATAGCGCCTTTCATAATACCCAAGGTCGCTTTACAAGGAAGAACAGGAGTATAAACAAACATAACATAACAAAAGGCAGTCAGACAAAACAACAAATAGATTTGGGGCCGAATAATGTATTATTATCTGTATTATTGTGTTGCATTGTTGGAGAAGCTTGTGCCCTAAGATTTTCAACGACATAATTACTCTGTTAGTTTGACAATAAAGAACCTTGAACCTTGAAGAGGAGGACATCATTAAAAAAAGTGTCCTGATTTGTATTTGGCTAAAGAGTCATGTCCAGATATTAGATGTTTTTGTTCAGTTTCATTTTACACCTTTCGATAAAGTTGCATTTTGAACTTTTGAAATGAATCACAAAGTTTAAAAAATGAATAATTGTGGGATAAAAAGACATGGCATTGTACATTAACAATTAAAAGACTAGAAATACACATTCCAAAAAGTAGAACATATACAAAATGTACAGTAACCAAATATAACGCAGGATATGAAATGCTTAAGTCTGTGGGACCTGGAGACAGCGACTCTCCGGCTCCTCGGATGACTCCTGCTCGGTGACGATGATGTTCCACATGTGGCCTCGTCTTCCTCGTCTTCCTCACCCTCGTCTCCACACACAGGGACACAGTCACACAGTCACAGCCATTAGACGCAGCCTGGAGGTGCTGACAGTCAGAATGATAGTTTCCATTCGGCCTGTGCTTCATTGTGAGGTGAGATTGCACTCTTTTGGCAGGCTGGATGTTGACACACAGCGTCAGTGTTTCCATGTCTCTGACTGTCCTCTGAGTTACAGGAGTCTGTCCTCAGGAGCCCCATCCGAGGGGGTGATGCAGTACTGTTGGATAACTGTCGTTCTCTTTGTAGCAGGACAGACTATCATCAATTAACTCGTCTGTGCACACAGCCATAAAACTGTCCTATCTGTACTTCAATACACTCAACAATATCTGCTTGTCTTTTCTTATTTACCAGCGTGTGGCATCGCTCCAGAATAATGAATAGTTAAGAAGCTTAACTACCTCAGTCCAGAGTCCTGCACGGGTCTGATTTTCAAGACCCGCTCCCGCCCCGCACCCGCGACGTGCAATACCGAACCCGCCCCGCTACCCGCACATATTGCCAATTAGTTCCGCAACCCGACCCGACCCGTCGGCACAAGATCCGCAACCCGACCCGAACCCGCATAGCCTATGAGCAGTGAAAACGTGCAATTATTAACACACGCAGTTTCATATTTGTCTCAGAAAGCGTGGGATGTTGGTTATTTCCTCCCTCTAGGATGACACCAGAAGCCTCCCAGACGTTGGATTTCGCTCTTGAGGAAGTGTTATTGAAAATGCTGTATTCTCCGCTAGAGAGCTTCAGCTCAGCCATTTCGAATGTGGCGCGCACAGCAGCAGATTGATGCGCTGCAGAGGTTATGATTATGCGCGGTCCCGCGGGGGAGAGGTCTGAGGATTTTAAACATTAAACTAATTTATTATTATTTTAATATATTTATTATGCAACACCCGCGACCCGACCCGCATCATCTTTGTTTTACCCAGAACCGAACCCGGAAAAAAGCGTTTGAAAAAATACCACCCGCGAATCACCTTTTACCCGCGGGTACCCGACCCGATGCAGGACTCTGCCTCAGTCTGCCAATGCATGTGCTTCAATATGGCACAACACACTTTATTTGGTTGGGTCACAGTGGATCGTTTAGGATGATTTTAAAAGTATCCTGCTGTGTATTTGGCTCTAGAGAGTCATGCACAATTATCCACTATGTGTTATATGGTGTGTTCCGCATTGCTCAGCCTGATTTCAGCAAATAATATATGAAACATTCACTTTGAAAAATATATTTTGTGTTATCGCAACTTCATTTGTGCTTTTCCTGGTGTTAAATGACACCAAATAAGCTTAAAATGTATGATATTACATAAACGGTCCAACGGTGGCATGCTAGCTGGCTTTCTCATGACATTTCAGTGCATTTGAACATTTAAAATGAAGTTATGACATCGTTTAAATATATTTATACATATTACGTGCTGCAATAGCACAACATGCTATTGCTTTACTTGTTTGACTAACAGTGGCTCATCTGGGATAATATAAAAAGTATCCTGATTTATATTTGTCTCTATAGAGCAGGGGTTTCAAACTCAAACACACAGTGGGCCAAAATCAAAAAATGGGTTCTCGTCGAGGGCCGGACTGGTTCAATGTTTATTGCAGAACTTATTGAAATGAACTTATTGCACATATTAAACCTGGAACTAACAAAGCTTAAATGATTGCCTATAAAAACAACATTAAACATTAAATAATCAGCTGCATTCATTTCTCATGGCTCTATCTGCAGCTTTTCCAGAGTCATTTCTTATGAGTACATTTTCCCACAGGCCAACAACAGCTTCAACAAAACTATTCCCCTCAAAGAGAAAACCAACATGCCCTGTTGTCCTGAGAGAGAAAGTGCAGAAGGAAGCATCCATTAAACTCAGTGTGCTGCTCTGTGATGCTAGCTCAGATACTTGGCATCTCATCTTGGGTGCAAGGTCATCAATGTTTGGGCTCAGGCTCTGAGCGGAGGAGACCCTCAGGATGGAGTGAAGGTGTGCGTGCAATATACCGGCGGGCCAGATCTAATAGTGATTAGAAATTATCCTGCGGGCCGAAATTAAATCCACCAAGGGCCTGATTTGGCCCCCGGGCCTTGAGTTTGACACATGTGCTCTAGAGTCATGAACTGATATTAGATGTTTTTCTTTGTATTACGTTTTATTGTACGTCTTTCAATGAGACTAAGTTGCATTTTGAAGTTAAAAACAATGAATAAACTTGCAAAATGGCTAAAGCAAATGTTGTGGATTTGTGATTTCTGTCACATTGTTAGTCAGTCCGGTCCCCTAATGATGATGTCATGAAGCTGACCCAAGTGAAATTCTGGGATTGGTGGTGAAATTGAAAATGCTCGTATCCGTGCAGCCTCAGCGAAACTTTTAAAAAGGGACAAAATGTGTGAAAGAAAAAGCCAAAAATGACTGCGGTGTAGAAATAAATGCTCAGAAGAATGGTTTGTTTTGTATTCCGCAAGAAAGAGTTATAGCAGTTGGTCCAATATGTTTGTTGTGGCTCAGATTAGCCTTTCATAAACACTACAGTATGTCATATGTCTTGTATTATGGAAAAGTAGTTTTTTTAACTGTTATTTTTGAATTGAACACTGCTGTCAGCCTTTAAAAACTCCTATCAGTCAGTCCTCGTGGGGAACAGCAGGAGTAGAGGCGCTCATTACTTTCCCACTTCCACAAAAGCACTCCGAAATGAAGTGCCTGCTCACACTGGATCGCCTCCGAGTGTGTTTAGAGCTAAATGAATGTAGTCAGAGCACGGGAACACACTCCGAACTGAGTCATCTGCTGAGAGGCCGTGCCATTGCTCTTGGCCGACCACCAGGGAAGAAGGCCGGGTGAAAAAAAAAGGAAAAGCTGCGAGCCCCCAACAGCACCACCGTGAATCTTAAAAACACACGGCCCCTCGGAGAGCGTGAGACCAGGCCTCCATCGGCCCATTTGGGTGACTGATAGCTGGGCCGATTTTCTTAAAACAGCCTCCCAATTATCAGATGCAATTAAGGCCTTCTGCACAATTACAAAAACGCCCTCCGAGTGTGTGACGGAGTGTGTTCCACTTCCCCCCCCCATCCCCCTCCTCCAACCAAAGGACTTGTAGAAGTGGGTGATGATGAAGGATGGTCGTTGGGCCTGATGTTGACTATATTCATAATGAAGTATGGAAGGGGGGCTCTAATTTAGGATTAGGGTTTGAAACAGTTCAGCAGTTTCATATGTTGGTTGGCTGCTATAGGAGAGCAGAAACCAGATGTTACACTTTAACGTACTTTACCTTCACCTTACATTCATTATGAGAGAAGCTTGAGTGATGGTGGGATCTGTTCTTAGCAAACTAAGCATCCCACCATTCATCTGTGTTGCTTCAAGGTTGACCACATTATTATTAAGAGGCTTTTTTCTTGTCAAATCAAGTTTTTTGAATGGGTTTAGATACTTTGCTGGCGAGGCACCCTGCTGAGTTCCCTTGTAAACAACGTTTTTGATCTCGCCTGAAGCCGAATATATGAATATTTCAACACTAAACAATATCGGTGACTTCCATGTTCACTTGAAAGCACACTTCTCCTTCGCTGACTTGGTTATCACATGTTTGTAAAAGTCAAGGCAGGGTAACATTTGTGTCTTTATTATGCCATTAAAACATCAAATTGGAGAGTAAAGCTATCGACAATGCAATCACAACAAAGGACTGTGAAAACAATACCAATTGTTTTACAGAAGATAAACATTTTAAGTCTATAGCTACCCATGATGTTATCGTAACGTGTCAATACAATCAATGCAGAGACTCTTACTTAACAGTAGTTGTTAAAAGCTTTTTTTAAACTTATTTTTTTGAAGAAAACACGTGTTTACAATTAAGTCAAATAAAAAGTTATGAAGACATACTGCTGTCAGTTAATCCAATCAGTAGTAGAATCAAAAATCCTGTCAATGAATGGATGTGAACCAGCCATTGGTGTTCGCTTGTTAGACTAAAGGATTATGTAAAAAATGTTAACATAGGTTCAGGAGCATGGCCACGCCTAAAACTCCGCCTCGAACCACGGCCACCCCTATTTATATCCGGCAAAACTTCCGGCCACTGCTTGTCTCCATCCTTTCAACCCACCCTCCCTCTCCCTTTCTACCCATACAGTTCCCCTTCCGACTCACACCGAGCGATACATCCATCCATCCCTTCTTCCCTCCCTCCCCTCAACATCCCTACATCCCTCCAGCCCTCATCCCTACATCCCTCCATCCCTCCATCCCTCCATCCCTCCATCCCTCATCTCTACATCCCTCCAGCCCTCATCCTACATCCCTCCAGCCCTCATCCCTCCATCCCTCCATCCCTCATCCCTCATCCTCCATCCCTCATCCCTACATCCCTCATCCTC
>NW_022989864.1:0-40334 GCF_902827175.1 Gymnodraco acuticeps
CACACACACACACACACACACACACACACACACACACACACACACACACACACACACACACACAGCTTGCCTTAGGATATCATTACAGTCGCCACATATATCATTGTTAAGCACATTACTTTTTTCAATTAATTGTAATTGTGCATAGCTACTTCATTTTAAGTTGCAGTGATTAGTTGATTTATAAATTAGCCATCAACAGAAAAAATAAACGACGGGATGGTAAACATCTTTTTAGCAGAACTGCTATTTTGTTAAATATTATAGAAGATACTGAATCTTCTTGGGTTTTGGACTGAAACACCAAACATTTAAAAGACATCACCATGGAAAAACAGGGATGACACTTATTACCATTTTAATTTGATATACCAAAGAAATAATCTGGAAAATAATCAGTAAACTAATAGACAGTGAAACAAATTGTTAGTTTTTGCTCTACTTAATATAACTTAAAGGGGACCTATCATGCAAAATGCACTTTATGATGTCTTTTATACATAAAGATGTGTCCCCGGTGTGTCGGGGAACTCACGCAGCGTCAGAAAATAAAACCCTCTCTCTTTTCCTCCGTACCCAAATCTCTAAAATGGGGCTACAACAGAGCTGATCCAGATTTGCGTCCGATATGACGTAATATCTGAAACAATGCCTGACTGTTTTGGACGTAATATGGTCGGTGTTTACATTAGCATCGCTAACACTCAGAGCTAACCTGTACTGGAGAGCATGTGTGTGAAGAAGCAGGAAATAAAAAGGAACTCACCTTGTGGTATAACCGGCAAGAGAGAAAGCCTTTGAGCTCCAAACTGTTTCAGAGATAATCCTTGATAATCCATGATATGGCGTTTCATCACGGCAGCATTTAGTTTAGACAGTAGCTGCTGGGTCCCGCATGAGCTCAGACCCCTCCTTTTTTATTTTTTATCAATTTTTTTAAGCTTTATACCCAAAATCAGTACTTTTGAAACAGGAAGTGAAATAGAGGGATATGAGGCATGGCTAGAATGGGTTATCTGTTTGGTATTTTGACCAAAACACTTCATAGACATATTTTTTATATATCTGAGACCTATGCTAGTGCCTAAAAATAGCATGATAGGTGACCTTTAAATCATGGACTTGTGGATATGAACACCATGATGTCTTCCAATTCCTTTTAAGAGGAACTTATTAAGAAATGATTACCACAATGTCGCCAATCATGTTATTATTTTATTCATAGTAATTAGGTGCGTCAAAAAAACATTAGGTGCGTCAAAAAAACAAGTTGTCAACAGTCGTCATACTGTGCTGGTAAACTCACTAGAAAAGCATGAAAAATGTGCAAGAAAAAAACAAAGTCTGGTAGCATTTCTTGCCACGTACGTGTGAGTCCCAAAATACCCAGATGGCTGGCATGTTTTCAGAGCACACACACTGCTACAGAAATTGATTTGTCATTAACTGATCTCTGCTGCAATTGAAGGCTGTTGTCTGCCTCTACTTCCTCAATCCACAGCCACTGTCACCTTGAGGAAACAAGCAAGTCATCCTATCCAAACAATATGAGTGACGTCATACCCTGTGTGATGGTAAAGACTTGGCATGTGCATTTTCTTCTGAAGCGCAGACAATGACAGCTGCTGTTACTGCGGCACCCAGAAAACAGGTTTACATAGATGAAGAGCAACATATAAGGCTACTACAAGAAGCTCTTTTGAAACACTGTTAATTACCAAATGAGATTTCAAAAGAAAAGCATTTTCTTGTCTTTATAGTATCCTTAGCATCCAGCACAAAACAGGCTTTAAAGCTTGGCTCATCAACTTGAGATATTTCTCCTAGGGATGTCCCAATCACCCTTTTTTGCTCCTGATGCGATTCCGATCATTTGATTTTGACAATCTGCCGATACCGATTTTTCCCGATCCGATCTTTATGCAATGCATTAAGAGAAAACAAAGGTAACAGATAACGGCTGGCCATCCAACGCGATGAATTCAGCTATCTTGGCTGTTATTTTTTTGGCCTTTTCACTGTTCTGGGGCAGTTTCTCTTTCCTTTTAAAAGTCTCTGAAAGTGTTGGTTGTTTCAGTGCCGTTACCCTGAGTGGCCGCTGTGGCCGCTAGCGTGTTTGATTGGTCGTGTTGAACGTAGCTCTGTTCTTTCCACCACGCGGAACCTCCGCCTTGCAAACATTGCATCTGGCTGTTACACTGCCTTCGCTTTCAATTTTATAATACTTCCAAACTCCTGACATTTGCTCAGTCCCTGACTCCCGAGTCATCAGCTGAACGTAGCCTCTCGTTAGCTTGCTGCTACTATTAGACACTGCGCCCACTCTGTTGCCAGATTTGAGAGGAATAAGCAACCAGGTCTGAAAACAAGCCCATCATACATGATGTGGTGTAATTTTAAACCAAAGCGAAGGCTTCAGGATGACTTTAAGAGGTGAACATGGTCATTTTAGTTTTGTAACATTAAATTAAAAAAATAAAATAATAAAAATATTTTATATAAAAAAATCCCGATCCCCGATTTTTTTCTCCCGATTCCGATCTTTTGAAAATCACGTGATCGGCTCATATCCCCGATCACGTGATCTCTAATTTCTCCTATTGAGTTAGTCTGGTTTCCAGCATCAGTCAGATTGGTAACCATAAGCATGCCGTGTGCAGTTTTCTGGCATCAGGTTGCAGGAATTCTCAGCTTGGATGCTTCAATGACTAAACGGTTAACTTTTACTGGAATTTCAAGCCACAACCGTGAGAAGCAGTCAAATAACGGTTTAGGAAAAAAAGGAAATCATTTCATGTGTTCACCAGCAACAACATGAGGTGAGTAGGATGGGTGTTTTTACTAATCGCTAATGATTTCAGTTTAGGAATGGTAGATCCCACGTGAATACTTCTAGTTTCAGTCAATTACGCTGGACTCTACAGAGAGAATCTTCTGTCACCATGTGTGTGATTGTATAGCTCACTAACGATATATATGACAATGTTTCATGTCATAAAGAAGGTTTTTATGAACTATCCATATTGTAAAGCCTGTTTTGTTTTCTCCTGTGTGAATAAAAACTATTGTAATTGAAGGACTGAGTATTTCTCATTTTTTTAAGAACTTAAGTGTAAAAAGAAATACAAATGTCAAGTAAAGATTTAGAGTATCTCTATTTGTAAATTTCCCCTCTGTGGGACGATAAAGGTATTCTGATTCTGATCCTGATTGTGTACACCGCTTAATATCAAATGTAATGGAGAAATTGTGTATTACAAAATGTTAATGACGTATTATTTCATCATGATGCAATTCCATCTGAAGTCCATCATAATTCAAATGAAATCAATGCCCATCCCTATTGAGAAGACACACTGGTATTGTAGTAATTCATACATTATTTTGGGAGTGTCACTACTATTATGATAAGCAATACACTGTGCACACTGATACAGACCAATTGCACAACCTTAAAATTGTGTTATTTATTTCCCCCCCTTCCTAGACAGCCTGGGGGGTGTCTGTAAAAGTCATCCTTGCCTCACCCTGCTCTCAGGGGCATCTAAAGAATTGCATTCATGGTACTGGGATTGCAAGCTACCTTAATTGAAATGCCTTTAGTGAGTGGGCCACTGACCTGCACCAAACTGTCCTCCTGCACAAACTGCCAGCTGTGCTTAAGTAATTAGAAATACAAAAAAAGCCTCAAAACTGATTAATATTATATTTATTCTCTCTTTAAAAACTTCCAACAGGGGTCATTTGGGGGGGGCTCTTGGGAAAAAAGGTACAAGATACTTGCATTGTGTATTGTTATCATTTTTATGAATGGATTAATCAACTTCAGAATTTCAGATGTCTTATTTATACACCTGACATGATCATATAAAATAGATTAAAAAAGGTATTTGCTTCTCACCACTGTTCTTACATAGTGACCTTTAATGAGATGAATACTGTCTAACAAGTGTGTCTGAACTGCTGCTGAAGAGAGCCAGTCAGACCTATGTGTCTGCAACAAGGCAAGATACTGAACCTAAATTAGAAACCAACAAGATAAGCTGCAGGAGAGAGGGAAGCATTGTAGAAAAACAGAAATGCTAAGAAATAGTAAAAGGTAGAAGGGTTTTTGGAAGTACTTTTGGAATTATTGGCATCAATGGTAATAGATGGATTAATTGATATGTTCAAAATGACAGAAGGATGTATTGAGTCTTTAGTATACGTTCACAGTCCTGTAATTACCCTAGAGAGCCTAAAGGTTAACCAAACACAGTCTGGAGCTATTACAGTGTTTAAATGAATCTCCAGTCTGCCAAAAAGGCCTCTCCCCTCACACAGTGGTGAAATTAAATACCTCAACATAGTCAGAGTGACTCCATTAAAAACAACCACCAAGTTAAGAGTTTGGATGTTCATCTTGCTCGACCTGACTAATAGAGCTGATAAGTAACGCAGATACAACAAAGTACATACATTTGTATAGTCCCAATACCCTTTTTGCTGCTACTCTTAAAGCCATGGTTGTGTACGTATGTGTCTTTATTTGAATTATATTACTAATGAGTGCTTTCTTCTCTATATTTGATAAGTTAGCTTAGGCTACTCTTTATTATTGATTGTCTTTTTTTAAACCTGCCACTTTTGCTATAACAATGTACATTTCCAGGACTAATACAGGAATTTGTATTCTGATTCTTAAGCTTCTCATCTAAATAATTGTTTTGAATACTCAGTAGTGCACCTTTCATGCACTTAATATACTTGCTCAGCTGTGTATTTTACAGCAATCCTGCAAGATCGCATTTGTTTTTAAGTCCGGATGCATTCCTTCACGACTTTATGTGATATCATAAATGTTGCGTGGCCTTTCATGCACTTCGACGTTGTACTACTCTAAATTACGTTGTAATGGGTATGATGCATTTATTCTATGTAACATATAACACGCATGGTGATAATGTGACTGTGGTGGAGTTCAGGAACTGTCTCCCCTTTTAATGCTGTCTGCTAACAGGGCCTTGGTACACTGTGGGACCAAAGATAAAAGCTAACGCGACATAAACTAGACAGTCTACTTAGAAATGAACGTCCAAGTTACTCCAAACCTTGGAATACTTCTTACTGATGTTAACACATTTATAATAATCATACAAGGTGTTAAAATAAAGGTTGTTGTTGTTGTTGTTTCAGCCAAACTGGATTTCCAGGCAGGCAGCTGTCAGTCTGTATCAGGGCAAAACGGAGACAGTTTTTTACTAATTTTGCCAAAACTATGCCATATTGTGATTAATGATAAAGCTATAAGGTTGTTTCTGCTTCAGTTTATGTTCCCGGATAAGTAACACATCACCGCTCGTTGTAATTGTGTCACAATGTTCCAAAGAAAGCCTGGTTAGCTTCTTGATGCTATCATCTTAACTGCGTCCGTTCTCGGACAGCTAGCGGCTAAACGGCTCCGTCCAAAGCATTCGTTGTTTATTAACAGTAATATTTAGACCATAACTACAGTTTGAGACGTAAACACACGTGCATTCGTAGCATGCGTTAATGCTTTGTAACGACCAACACTTGTAGAGTAAAATTACAAGTAAATATGATTTCTGCTCGACAAAACAGATGTAGCTTTAACGTCTGCGCCCGAAAACAGGCTTGAGGTTTATAGTCAATGTTAACGACAGCTTTGGTTATTTATAAATGATCTGCCATCGAGTATTGTAGGTAATAATTTGAATTCCTTTCAAATTAACCCGGATGTCCACAATAGTCGGTTAAAAAGGCCAAAACAATAACAGTCATAAAACATCATCTTGGCTACGCGTCCGATAATGGAATTACATTGCATGAGTAGCAGATTAAATACTGCATCAGTAAACATCAAAACGTTAACAATCTTGTATATTATAAACGTGCTAATCGTGGCTGTATTATTTTGTTTTCTGCTGTTATGACAACACTGACGAGCTACAAAGGAGAGCTATGCATGTCTAACCCACTGCTTGTCCGATAATGGATCTCTGTGGCTGCTGCTCTCACTGCAGTTTTACCTTGTACACATCTCCGTATGTGCCGCTTCCTATCCGCTGGATCAGCTCAAAATCCTCCTGCGGATTCCTCCGGGACAGGTCGACACTGGAGTCCATCATGTCCACTGCCGATTACGGCGCCGATCGGGTACGGTTAACGAGCCCCAACAATGTATGAAAACAGTAATTTTAAGAAAAACATACGGCGTCAGAAAATCCCAGCCCGATTCCACTGTAGCTCCAACATGGCTTCCACTGCGCAATGAGCATGCGCAATGGACATCATGGCGTACACAGCATGAGTCTGCCCAGGGGAGTGAAGCTGCTGGATTTAATATTGATTTTAAAAGATAAGTGTGATGATTAAACAATAGTAAGCTGCAAAAAACATACACAAACAGTCACTTGTTTATTTATATATCCAATTTTATTAAAAAAAGGTCATTAAAAAACACCTAACATCTGGTTTTAAATTGATTGTACTATTTCAATTCTAGTACTGGTAGATCCACACAATGAAGATTAAGTCAGATTTTCTAATCAACACAGGCAGAGAAAATACAGTAAATTGACATCTGAAAGGGAAATGAATGCAAACACTAAGCCCTGTGTGGCCTTGTCCCTCTGTATAAAACTGGGCTAAGCAGGGCTAAACAGCAGATGGCAACATTGTGATTCAGCTGATGGAGTTTGTGTTACAGGCAGGACAAAGACTTATTACAGAAACATATAAGGGATAAGGCTTGTGGTATTCCATATTTTTGGTCAACATATGACCAAAAATACCAAAAACAATGAATGGTTTTTGCTAACAAGTGTATTTGGTGAGGCAGAAGCTTGAAATACATTTTTAATTATGTGTGATAGGTGTGCTAAATCTATTGAAAACCCATTGTGATCTTCTTTAGAATGGAAATGGGCATACACTGTCTTGGTGTCATTCATATCCTCAAGAGCACCAACGGGTATTAATTAAAAGACACATGTTGACTCTGGTTTAACTAACATTTCCTACAAATATATATTTCTTCATATTATTTGCAATTGAAAAAACCTTAGAGACAAACCACAGTTTTACTAATGTGTGGCAAAACCTACTGATTCTTCACGAAAAAAGTAAAAAGATAAGTAACTAAATACGTTTGAATGTAACTTTCACAAACACAGATCAAGTGTCCATCTTGACATATTTATGAAGAAGTCCATCTATGGCCCCTAAGCTGAGTCGAAGCGTTGCCTGGTGCTTCAGGGAGGAGAGAGGGGGAGGCGGACTGTGCTGTAGCCCAGACGGAGCCTCAGTTTCCTGGGTAGGTGGGGATTTGACCCCCTGTTGGATTTGGGATGTCTGCTGCTTTGTGGAGGATAGAGAAGGAGATGGACAGTCTTGTTTCCCAGGCTTTGCTTCTTGGTTGGATGTTGGTCCGGTGTCTTTCTGTGCCAGGAGCTTTTTCAGGAGACAGGATAACTGAGGACTCAGAAGGAGAACCAGGGTACCACCGATACAGAGGACTCTGAAACACACACATATCAAGTACATTACTTAATAACTCTATACAGACAGGCAATATTTGGTCATTGCTATGAGATCATTTGAAAAAAGTGATAGTTTGAAGTTACAGCACCAAATCTAACATGATTTAGACTTTATACAGTTTAAGATCTATTTGGATGTGGAACTTGACCTTACAAGCAAATAGTTCTGCGCAGTACACACACACACACACACACACACACACACACACACACACACACACACACACACACACACACACACACACACACACACACACACACACACACACACACACACACACACACACACACACACACACACACACACGAGAATGAGAACAACTACAAACATTTTCTGATTCACTGAACAATTCGGCAAGAAACAAACAATGGAAACAGACACACAGACACACACACCTCTCCATCTCAGTGAGGATGCGAGGCAGGTTGGCAGCCATGTCTGTTTTGGTGCCAAACTTCCTTCCAAACGGCAGGTCACACACTACAGCATCCACAGTGGAGCTGGGCAGAGGCAGCGCTGCACACACAGAGGAGGCCAAGAGGTCATTTAAAACATGACAGCAGGGTTCACTCTCACCTTCCACTCGCTGACTCCAATCCAAAACACGCTGCTTTGGATCCTCAGAACTAAATAAAAGCAATTTATAAAAGCTGGATATGGAATTAGTGAATTGCATCATCCCCTGAGATTCATAATTGAATTAATCCAAGAGAAAAACGTGTTCCAACAGAGTGACACATTTCATTTGCTGGCAATGTTTAAAGAGCGTTTACAATGTATTTCAATTTGAGCTTTATTTATGGTTCTGACAGTTTTCCAGAAGACAGATATTTATTATTGTACACAAAGGCAATGTAAATGTCACTATTTAGGGGCAACGGGTTCATTTCTATTGTCAAAATACATTAGTTGTGGCTTTTCATTTGATGACAACTAAGTGTGCACAGCTTTACCATACATGTCATACACATGACATGTTGATAGGTTGTTGTGCTCCCTCTCTCTGTTTCTTATCCTATATCTAATAGAACTGCTCGGGTCTTGATAGATTGAGTGGGGAAGTTCATGAGATCTTTCTAGAGGGTTATCAAGAATAACTTTTATCCAATGACCTTTTCCCTCTCTGTCTGTGTCTGTGTATTCTCTTGTTCCGATTAACCCAGCCAAATCTTTTTTCTTGTTTTGTATCTATATCTACGCCGGGATCCGGAGTCGAGGCTGATCCTCTTGCTGTAGTCCTGTGTCCTGGATCCTCTATCCTGAGTTCTGGATTAAGTCGTGGACTTCGGGTCGTGGCTGAACCTGTCTCTGCGGTCCTGCCTTGGGTCTCGTCATGCTGCTTCCCTGATGGCTTCCACAGAATTGTAGCTGACATCCTCGTGGATTCATCTTCTTATTACAGACACATGCATTTCCTAACATTCGGTCTATATGTTGTAAATGTATTATCTCTTCGATTTACACACGGCATCGATTGCACGTCTGTCCGTCCTTGGAGAGGGATCCCTCCTCTGTTGCTCTCCCTGAGGTTTCTCCCATTTTTTTCCCCCTTAAACTGTGGGTTTTCTCTGGAAGTTTTTCCTTGTACGATGTGAGGGTCTAAGGATAGAGGGTGTCGTTTTTCTCATACTGATATTCTGAACAATCTGTGCTGTTGTATTTGCTGTAAAGTGTCACTACTGTAGGCTATTTTTATTATATGTACAGCACTTTGGCTCGACCAAAAATCCTTTATAAATGTGCTATATAAATAAATAAAAATTAATAATAAATTTGATTTGATTTGATACACAGATTAACTGAGGCCCCCACTTAAGATCTCTCTTCATATGAACACAAGCTTAATGACAAACATTTAGGATTATTGTAGTGATCATTTTGTGCAGGTTTCTTACTCATAGATGAAGCTTTCAGCAGGTGCATCCTGTTTCCCAGCTCTGCAAACTCTACGTTCTCATTGGCCTTCTTCAACTGTCCATCATCAATGTCCATACCCAGGAAACAGACATCCTGAAGAATGAGGGGTCCGACTATTATGAGTGTTCAAACAGCCCACTACAGTATATATAATAACTTCAATATTTATGAATTTTTACATTAAAAAAACAACAAGCTATATTTCCATTGAGACCAAAGATGGAAACAAATTATTTATCATAAAAGATGTGGACTAATTGTGAGGTATGTATGTTGTGTATCACAACAGTTTTCATACATTTAGTCCAATTCCAAAACCTAAAAAGTTCTTTTTTGACATGTCTACACTTAAAGGAACTCTGTGTAGATTTCTGTCCTTACCTGATGTTCCTGTGCTGCTTCTATTAGGATGGTACCGACTCCACACATTGGGTCCACCACACAGAAGCCTGGCTGGGATAGAGCAGATAACATACAGTTTGTCAAACTCATACTGTGACTGAAAGACATTATTGAATCACAATCCAATGAGTGTGCAGCATAGACAACAAACATTAAGCTAACCGTTTTAAAATGAGGACATTGAAGGCTCAATTGTCACATTATATGAGTCCAAACCTGATTTGCCTTTTAAGGTGATTAGTAAAAGATCAAATGCCTTCTGATTTGCATACAGTAAATATAACAAAGTAGTTCCTTCATAGTTTTCAGAAGTCATAAATGTACAAACCAATAAAAAAAGAATACAGCATCAGTCATTCAGTGTACCTGTATCTGAGCCAATGAGGCCATAGCCCAGGCTACAGTGGACCGCAGTCCTGTGGTTTTAATGTAGCTCCGGTTAGCCAAAGGTAACCTGAGGGAAAGAGACAGAGAGGTATTACTTATGACTGCTTAGCAAATCTAATTAAAGCTGCAATATGTCACATCTATTATGTTTCTGAGGTTTCAAGATAGTTTGGGATTATACCTCAAAGTCTTCTTATTAGAGGGGATTTCATGGAAACAGCATATAGTCATTAGTTAAATGTAGAGAAAGTGTTTCTGTCAATCACCTGGTTAGTGGAAACCCGACCAGGCAGTTGTCATCACTCAAATAAACATTAACCTGCAGGAAAAAAAAGCAGACAATGAATGATGGAACATGTGAAAGGAAAGGCAAGAGAGAAAACAGTCTGCCAACCACATTTACCAAAGAGTATCTACTAATGATATCAATAGTTTTGCCCATCAAGACATACGGTGCATTATCTTGTGAGATAAGGAAACATTGTTTACCTCCAGCTGTGGATTCTTCAGGTCAGCTTTCCAGCCCATCAGTCTGCTCAGACCTACTCCTATCACTCTGCTCACCTCCTATATCAGACACAAAATGAAACCACGTTATATTCCTCTGAACACAATACACATTTATAAGTGTTTTATGTTACTTCTAAGGCAACTTTGTCCAGTGCATTTGAACTTCCACTACCTGTTGGCTGTAATAGCGAGACAGGGATCCTGTACACTTGCAGCTGATCCTGAAAGTCACCGCTGCAGGAGAAGGAGGCTCTGGTTTGATCAGACTGGGTTGCAGAAGTGTCTCATCTCTTCCTTCAGTAGTCGTCCCTTTATTACATTTAGGCAACCACAACATGGAAAGAAGACAACAACCAAAACAAAATCAACAACATAAATGACGTGTTAAGAAAGAATATTGAATTAAAACAGAAAAAAACCACGTTTTTTCTTTACCATGTTCCACTTTTTGCACTGTTAAGTCCTCTGCCGTGTTATCCACATTCCTGCCACTTCCCTCCTGTAATCCTGAGGTTGCGTGATCACAAACGGATCCTGTGCCACACAAATCTGTTTCTGATATTATTCCCTTTTTTCCATTTTGTCTACAGATGCTTAACCCCATCCTTTCCTCTTCGTCCCCCTCTTCACAGTGTCTCTTTCTGTCTCTCTCAGATGTCCTCTGATCCTCTGCATTTTTGTCACAGCTAGACTCATTTCCTCCTTCGTCCCTCTTTCTCTTTTTCTCCAGTGTCTGGGCTTCTGCTCCACAGGTCTGTCCCCCTCTCTCTACTATCTCTCTCTTGAGCTCTTCACTCCCTCTGCCCTCCTCCCCTGTCTTCCTTGTGACTCCCAGGGCAGTGCTTTGTGATTTGACAGTAGTCCTTCTTCTGTCCGACAGCTCCCCCTGCAGGCGGCTCCATGTCATTACAGCACTGCTCCATTGATCCTTGTCCCCCAACACTCTGGACTGCAGCACAGAGGATGCTTTTGCTGAGAAAATAACATGATATAAAAGCCATTACATACATTGTAATTGAGCACCAAATTAACGCTGTCCACAATGTGAAATAACACTTTGCACCACAATTTATGATGTCAATACTGGCCGCTAGCTCACAACTTTTTACATTTTAAAACTCGTATATTGATGCTACTTATTTGTATTCCTTGCATCTGAAGTTATTTGATGATTACTTTATTGACGTGTGATTTCATAAAATGTGTTTGTCTACTCATTTTATTGACCTTTTCTGCACTGTCCATATGCTGAAACAATGTAAATGTGTTCCCGCTGTGGGACGAATAAAGCTTTCTGATTCCTGAATTCTACAGTGGTTTCGTTGTCATGATGTGATTTGAGAAGCACTATTAATTGAAATCACATCATTTTGACTTTTTAAAGTAAAACTGATTTTCCCAGTTAATGGGAGTGACTTCATTTCCCACGAAAAAATACTTCTAAAAGCAAAAATACAATAAATATCTGCCAAGGGGTTCCTAAATAATTAGCTTTACATGTATTAGTGTATTACATGTGTGGTACCTTGGTTGGTGTGGGCAGGCAGCAGCACGGGCGAGTCTTTTTTCAACAGAAGGAAGAGTCTCTCTGCAGCTTTGAGCTCACTGACCCTGTCGATCCCTGCAGAGGAGCTGAACAACACTTTACCTGAAATCTGACACACCTGGACACAGAAGAACAAAAAGAGAAGGCCATGAATTCAATCGCTTATTTTTGAGATGATCAATAGTGCGTTGTTGAAATAGATAGTGATGTGAATATTTGACAGTAAAAACTAAATCAGGTGTTAATATATTGTTTCATTTCATTTCAAACCTTTATTTACCCAGGTGTATCCCATTGAGATCATTCATCTCTTTTTCAAGGGAGACCTGCTCAGATTGTCTGATATGTTTAAGTTTCCCTTCAGTTCAATGAGTTTAACTAACAGAGTTTTAATGGGGTTTTACTTTCAGGAAATTCAAAGTGTATCTTGAGGAAAAGGAGCAGAGGTGCATTAATGTCACTTTAAAATTGCAGCTGGTATTTGAAGTTATTTGCATTTAGCATCTTGTATATTCTCCCCATCACCAATTAAGTCATGATCAATGCAGTTTTACTAATATAATTACATTAGAATATATTTGTTAGAAAACTTTGAAACCAACTAAAGTGTTCAAGTACATGTAGAGGGGTAAGAAGCACATTATTTAGTATTAAGTCAAGTACAACTCGGCTCCCTCAAAATTATGACTGTTACTTTAAATTAAAAATAACGTTAACTTAAATTACGTTGATAGTTATGCGTTTTTAGTCAACATCTTATTTCAAAACAGCTTACAACACAGCTACAAACCAAAGGAAGTATTTCATACCTCTGCATATCAAACACTCTCAAAACTAACTTGTTATGAATATGAATGGAGTTCATACAGCATGACATTAGACGTTATGTCATTAAACTAAAACACTCACATCTTCAGCTGCCAGCTTCCTCTTCACTTCGTCGATTAAGAAAGGCTCCATCCCCTTACCGTAAGTGCAGTAGTAGCGAACTAAACTCCCCTCACTTCTCGGTTCAGCCATTATGTTACAAAGTGCACTACTTGTGAAGAAATGTCAACAAAAGTGTGCGATACTTTCTACATGAGTACTGAAGTCGCCATATTGGTTTTGTTGTTTACAACGGAAGCGGAAACACGTCATGACACTGCAGTAATTGGTCTTGGCCACCAGGGGTCTCTCTTACACAGTGGAAAAATACACTGATGGACCTGGGAACATGGTTTTACAGAAACAACCTGCATGCATATTGATCGCGACATTTATCACAGTGTGAATGCAATAATATGTCTAATAATAATAATTTTCTGTGTAATAATGGCGTTTAATGTGCCACAGCATTGCAAAGGCCACAACAACAAGGCTTCATTTTGTGAATAATTAAATACAAATTGAAGTCACACACACACACACACACACACACACACACACACACACACACACACACACACACACACACACACACACACACACACCACACACACACACATACACACGCACACACACACACACACACACACACACGCACACACACACACACACACACACACACACACACACACACACACACACACACACACACACGGACACACACGCGCAGACAGAGAGAAACACACAGGGTACTTACTTAATACCCAAACGCCTCAGTGCGCACATTAGGTATTCAGACTCACATTGGAAAAAGACAACAACAGACTGTGAATGTACACGTTGCGCGCACACATGTTCACATTTGTTTTGGCAAACACAATACACATACACCTTTGCTGCTGTGTATAACCTGGAGGCAGCTTTAAGGAAACGGTGAGGAAAACTCTTAGAAATACAGCAAAAACAACTGCGTTTACGCAATTCTGAGAGATCCTCCTTCGGGGTCTTAGCAATTCACTCTCTCAATTTCTTTCTTATCTCTGCCCCTCCTTACATCTGTCACACGCTCTCAAACACTTTCCTCTTTCCCCTCTTTTCCCTTTCTGATATTTTAATGACCCCCAAACATATTTAATCCTCACACTTTACTTGAACAGTGTTCTGCTTGTTGCCATTTAGCCATAAAACCCTTAAACACTGACAGGCTGCTTCGACTTGCCAGTGTTATGCTTTCTCCAGTCCAGACAACGTCAAGAATTATGTTTGTTCATATATATTTATATGACAGCAAACATGGTTATTACTTTAAAGTTATGTTTTGTTGCCTCAATGGCATTTGAGTGGAGTTTGATTCCCACTGAATCAATAAGTGTCTTGCTTTTGGGAGCAAATGTTACATTTTTCATACTAATTATTAACAACTGATTCTCTGCAGACATTTTGAGACAACATATCAACCTGATCTGACACAATGAATATCTCAAATACTTATTTGGTTTGAGGATTAAAGAGAAATGTTCGTTAAAGGTGGGGTATGTAATTTATTTCAGAAACGCTTTTTGTTATATTCCATGGAATGCTCTTAACATCCCGATAGCAATGAATACATTAAATGCTTTGACAAAAAATCCATTCAAAAATGTCACCTGTGGAAGCCGTGGCGCTGTAAAAAGCACGACCAATCATCTGAGCCGGCCCGGCTAAAATAGCTGGATGGCCTACCTGCCTGTCAGCCTTCCATCTGTGCACAAACTTATCTCGTGCCCTCATTGGTCATGTGCACGTTCGTGTGTGTTGGAGGAGGGGCTCTGTAATGAAGGGGCAGATTTTTTCCGGTTGTGTACTTTCAAATTCTAGCGCACTCGAGCTGGTTTCTCCAAAATTACATACCCCACCTTTAAGCAAAGCATATTCATTCATTATCTGGAAAGCATACATGAGTGTTTTTTAATTGGGTAACAATCCCTTTTGTAGAAGTTGAGAAGTATTACAGCATAAATTAAACTGAGCATTTCCTCAGTACGCTGCCTTCATTAGAATCCCCACTTTGACACGATCCACACTGCACACTTATTTTTTCGCTACATTACATTTATTTGACAAATGCACCCGTCATCCAATTAGCACAACATGTCTTTATCTAAAAACGTTAAGTGAGTTCCTTCTTCAGAATATTAAACAGGTTGCAGAATAATGTTTCTGTCTGTATACAGCTCCTCATCTCACAGTCAGAGGCCCTGTTACACTAAAATGCTTTCGATATAAAACGTTATTGGGCTGCAAGGTGAATAATGATTACAGTACTCCGAGTCAGTGACAGGTTTGATTAAAATGGATGCAGTTGGATTTACTGGGCTTTTAACCAACAAGACACAATCCCGTTCCCCCTGTTTCTTTGTCACTCTCGTTCTCTTTAAAGTTTAGCCTGTGACTACTTTCATCAGCCCATAATATTGGATGTATCCATGTAGAAAGAATACATTAATACTCTTTCCAACAGCTGCCATTTGCAATAATTAGCCCCAATGCTGCTAAGTGAACACAACAGCTTCACAAAATGGATGCTGCTTGGCAGACCTGTCATGGCGTGATGTATTATTGTATATTAAACTTGTTTTTATTCTCCTCCACACCCCGGAAGGAGGGAGAGGGATAAAAGAGATCGAGGTAGGAAGAGAAGAAAGGATGACGAGAGGAAGGAGTCACGGAATACAGAAAATAAATGGAAGGAAAATGATAATTACAAAGAAAGAGAAAAAAAACTAGCTTTGTTTTATCACGTTGAACTTATTAGTGCAGCATAGATGTTATGAAGGGAAAGCGACACCAATATAAACAGTGTGGCAGGATGCAGGATATTAGCAGATTTAACGTTCTGCATAGAACAATTATTCACACAAAGGAATGAAATTGGGGGGAATCAAGTGATGCTTAAGTTATTACAAGGAGGGGTTAGGGTTACTCCCCTTTCAGTGTACCCGCAAAATGTTAAAAACACAAGGGCAGGTTGAGGGGAAACCAAGTTCCACTGTTTCCTTTCCTTTGTTTGCTACGTTAGGGGATGACAAACTAAACCATCACGACCATTAACTTGTTCATGTTGGTGTCAAATAATTAATTTTGGTCACACAATTTAAACATCACTGAGACCATAATGTTCGGTACACCACGATTTCCCACTGACACCTACATCACAAGAGATCCGAACTTAAACAACAAAATAGTGTTATACTTGGACATAATTCTCTTTTGCCAGTGATTTTCAGCAACTAGGAATTATGACACACACACACACACATACAGAAACCTTTCTTTGTCTTTACACACACACAGATAACACACACACTCACAGAGACTTAAATGTCAAACGTCCACTCCCTGAATCATGTTTTTTCTAAATGAAAATTAAACTTGATGAAATGTCATTATCTCTTATCTAATTACACATTCTTTGTGTGATGATTAATATTCACTGAGGTTTCAAAAGGCCAGACTATTATTGTACGTGTGTGTGTGCGTGTGTGTGTCCATCTGTCAACTCCTCTCTTATATGAACATCAACTTGACTTTATCTTTTAATTATTTTCTTTTGCTTTACTCTCCTCTTCGGCTCTCTTCCCCTCTTCTTCCCTTCTCTTCTTTCATCATCTGTTTCCTGCCCTCTCCTCAACTTTATTTCCTTTTATCTTTACTCGACTCTCAAATGGAAATGAGACCTTTAGAGAGAGAGGGTACGACTGAAAGAAAAGGCTGAGAGGGAGGTAGCAGAGAACATTCACTACATATGTGCATCCAAGCCTATTTCTAAGTGCTGATGTGTGTACAGTATGTGTGTATGACGTGAGCATTTTTAAATATTTAGTGCCCTCAGAGGAGTCTGAAGTGTGTCAACAATGTCAAGCATCCATGGAGAGAGCGAGTGTGAGACAGAGAGCACAGCATCAAACTGACAGAAGCAAAAACAGGCGAAGAAAGAGATGGAGGATGGAAAACAGACTGGAGGCAAAGACAGAAGGAGAAGGTGTGTGTTGGCCCATGTGTGGGTCGTTACATGCCTGCTGTGTAAAGCTTTAACGCCTTCAATTTTTAAAACATCAACATGTTATTGTCAAATTCCCAGTGACACCTACCGTAAACAAGTGAGCAAACCAAAGTCAAAAGTCAAATCAACTTTATTGTCAATCTTTCAGTTTGTGTGTACAGACAGAGAGATCGAAATACCGTTTCCCACAATCCCAAATACAATAACAAAGATATATGAAAATATGTATACAAATATGTATATACCTAATATATATACACAATCAACAGACACATTTATATATGCACACATTTAGACATAAATAAAAAGCACAACAATCAATATATAGAAAATAACTGTCACTTCAATAACTTTGAAAAATGTAGCCTACATTAGTGCAAGACTGTGCATAGCAGCGTAACAAGTGTCTGGTGCTGGATTGACTATCTCATAAAATATGTAATTTCTTCTTATATTATTCCCTTCCCATGTGTACAGATTTCAATGTATATTATACTGTTTCTTATCAACATTAATTCAAACAAATCATCTCCTTAGACCTTTTTTACAGCGGGCATTTTGTCGTTGTCGTCAGGGAAAGCACTATTGTTCAAGACCCTGAGACTGACCAAGCTAAATGGAATTCAGCCATCATTAATCTTGATTTACACCGGTGCTTTTCATGTCAAAACGTCTTCTGTCAGGAAATGCATATTTTTCTATTTGCAGAGCACTTGGTTTTAGCCAAGTTTGGTTATCTGCTTGAGTGCTGGTACTTTTACAAGTCTAAAGACGTGGGCTTTTTAGCAGATTGTTGATAAAGGGACTAAGCTGCCCTTCCCTGAAATAAATGCTTTGGCCCTGGACAGAGTGTAAAATATGATATATATAAAATGTAACTTTTTACAGTCCACTAGGATAGGAAAACAGTGGACATCGTTAGCCACGCCCTCCCGTTACCTTGGCTTTGACAATAACTTAATGTGCTCTTTGATTAGTTTTGCTTGAATAAAAAGGGTGTTTTAAAGCTGCATTCAATATTTTTTGGCCACTTGGGGCAGTTGTAATACAACACATCATTCAGATGCTTTTACCTTTTAAACTTGGCATGGCTAATGTTAGCAAACTGTTTCAAATTGAAATAAATGTGATTCAATGTTATAAAAACATTGATTTGAGCAGGTTGAAAAAGTTGAAAAAATTAAACTGTTGTTATCATGAGAGAGACATTTGGCTAAATCCTATAATAAGATAGTGCTATGTGTGTCTCCTTTTAAAGTCATCAGAGAAAAAAGGCAAAAGATAACAACATCAAACCACTGAACCCACCAACAGGAAAGGACATAGCTGTTTGAATCCTTTTGATGGCTAAAACACTGATTGTGAATAACAGATGACTGAGGAATGTCTACCAGGTTTAATCCAAATGAGTATAAGACAAAACACCCATTAAAATGATCTCAATCACAGTGTTACTCATTTCATTTGTGTAGCCACACACACACACACACACACACACACACACACACACACACACACACACACACACACACACACACACACACACACACACACACACACACACACACACACACACACAACCACACACACACACACACCACACACACACACACCACACACACACACACACACACACACACACACACACACACACACACACACACACACACAAACACCCACACACACACAACACACACACACACACACACACACACACACACACACACACACACTTCTGAGTCCTGGCAGTGCATAAGCCCTTGTCCCAGTTAACAAAGAACACCTCTTACACACACACACACAATCCCAAATCCCCTTGCCCCATATTCCATCAAATAAAAAAGTCAACATCAAACACCCAAGGCCACTGTTCCACTTAACTAAAAAAAGAAAGCTGAAAGCCCTTGGCCTATTTTGACAATGTTTAACACAGCCATACAGAGTTTATATTACTACCCAAGGTCCTCTTCCACAAAGTCCCCTAACACAAGGAGGATTAGTTTAATTTCAATATCATGCATTCACTTAATGAGAAAAAGGGCAAACTATCTATTATCAGAGGTTTTCATTCTCCAGGCACCAACAGCAGAAAGGCAACATTAACCCTCTCATATGGAGATTACTGGGACAAACCCCTAACAGAATGACAGCCTTGGCTTTGAATACATGAGCAACTGTCCCCAGCATTTACAGCAGTGGCATTTCCTGGCTCTGCAGATAGGGGGAGCTCTAGTTTAATGCTGAGTTACTTTCTGCTGCGGTGTTGTCTTGGATAATCTCTTTACTGCAGCAGGAGAGGAGGAAGAGGAAGAGGAGGAAGAGGTGAAGAGAGTATGCCCAAAACACAACTGACTGTTAGTAGATAGATGAGATATGTGACTGAAATGCTGCTGGTACCTTCATTTTAAATGTTAGGGAGCTATTTGGAGGTATTTGGAAAATGTTATGTCTAACTGATATTTGTGGTATTTCTTAAATATCTACTTTTGCTTTGGTCTTGAGATGAAGTTCACATTCACAACTTGTGTTCAAACTCATAGTAGTATCACATGATGTTTATACTCATGTAAAAGAGCCTAGGCTTAATGTTATATGTATTTTAGTATTTGCACTGGTTAATCAATGCTGAAGTATTATTTATACACTAAATTGCCTTCACTTTTTTATTTAAAAGTGTGTTTTTTGTGACAATGTCAGTGTTTTCTTTTGCCTGTTGCCCAGCCATTTTCCTATTAGGTTGTTTAAACTGCACATTTATTTGAATGCAGGACAAGGCTGTTTAGCAGAGAGGGACAGCTCTGTGAATATAGCTTTTGTTCACGTCTTAAATCTTGTTTATATCCTAGGCGGTGTTGGCAAAGTCCATAGGGACTTGGCTTGACAACTGGAAGGTCACCAGTTCAATTCCCGGAAAGACCAAGTGCTACCGAGGTGTCCCTGAGCAAGGCACCGTTCCCTACACTGCTCCCTGGGCGCCGTACATAATGGCAGCCCACTGCTCCTAACACTAGGATGGGTCAAATGCAGAGAAACCGTTTTGTTACATAGTACCTGTACTACGTAATGACAATAAATTGAATCTCAATCTTAATAATCCAATCTTAAAAACATTTTTCTTTAGTTTTGAGTTGTTTAAAGACATTAACAACTTCAAACCCTTAAGATTATAGTATATGATGTTTAAAATCATGTAAAAAAATAATAATAAGAGACTGTACTTACTGTTTTGTAATCTAAGGATGTGATTCACTATTGGCACAGGTTATTTAATGCGGAAGAATTGTCTTGTCTATTTTACCTGCAATTTCCTTTCTTCTTCCTTCTTCCCCAGATGCTGCCATCATTTTGATTATTTACTGATTTGTCCACACACACACAAACACCACCATGGGCCAACTGTTCTCATCAGAAGAACAGCTTTCTCAGGTGAAGGATGCGATGGGTTTCGTCCTCTACGACGCCATGTTGGAAGGCGGCGCTGTACCTGACCTCGAAGTCGTCCACCCTCTCCTCTTATCCAATCACGGAGAGAGCTTTGACTCCCGGGCCGGCCTCCAGGAACAACTAAAACAGGTATATAACAATTAAAAGGACAAGTGTGACAGTAAAATGGCTGTTTATGAGCAAAACTGACTAGAAACATGAGATGATGATGCTCCCTCTGAAAAAGGCTGAGAGAGTGAACTGCTTTTTAGTTTTTTTAATCTGTTGAGTCATGCAGAGCAGATGGAGCTGAACAGGTTGGGAAGGAAAGATGTGGTTGTCTTGAGATAGTTAAGAAAGAGTGGTTGTGCAAAATGAAACACCACTCAGTATTAGAAAAGTAGCCGTAGAGAGGTTGCAGATCAATACCATGATGATAAAATGCAGTGCAAAGTTGTTCTTAAAAAAAGAGAGTATGTCTATTGTTTTGTGACGTATGGTAAGAAGCACATTTCTGTTTACTTCTTCTCACCCAGCTACAGGGCGACATTGGGAAAAGGGCGCCGACCTACCTGAAGGATCTGATTGGCCGACTGTCGTCCTTCTCTGATGAGCTACGCCTGGCCGGCCTGGTGGGATTGGTGGTTTCCATGGTGATGGATATGGCCTACACATCGAAACAGCCATCAGCTGTGAAAGGGAAGTCAGCGGGGTCGTCATCAGGCCAGGTAAACACAATGAAGGGGATTTATGAAGAGTGCTTGGTGAAATATTACAACAGAGCACATTCCTCTATACATCCACTGAGACTTCTAAGACAACTGTTTAAACAAGTTTGCTTATGAGTGTTTTTTCACATACCCTGGGTGTTTCTCAATGTCGAGGAGGCTTGCTTGGTAGCAAATGTACCTCCGAGTCAGTTGCTTCGAAGCGAGGCAAGAATCCTTCCTGGCCTCGGAAAACGAAGAGTGGTGGAACAGGCTAACAGGTGTGCGTCATATGCGAGGCCCCGCCTTAAATGGAGCGCGATTTCCGCCAAAGATTAGGAAATTGGTCCGTGCGCAAAGCATTGTGGGGATTTTAAGACCGCAGAGTCTACACATGTGCAGCCTCGAAATGTCCCGCGACGAAGTACGCCGGCCTCGGTAGAATTCCAAGTATCCTGGACAGTGGAACAGTCCTTCGGCGGCACTCGATGATGTAGTATCCTTGAAATAGTGTCTCTGGAGCAGCCTTCCTCGACATTGAGAAACACCCCCTGTACAATTTCCAAAGATTTTACTCACACTTCCTAACTGCATTTAATTGCAATTCAATCTACTTTGCACACTTTGATATTGCATATTGTTTCCTATGTTTAAATTATTTTATTAGTAGATTGCTCTATTATAGTGTATTCTAACTTAGTCTGTATATTTAAATATAGGGACACAGAAAGTCTACGAGAGTTATGAACCCCCTTATCCAAATATAAAGATTGTTGAAAAAATGTCCATACTGCAATATCCATGCATGTATTTCTTGTGTCATATGTTTTTATTATTGTATTAGTAGATTGTTCTATTATAGAGTATATTTATATATAGGGACAAACACAAAGTCTTGGAGAGTTATGAAACCGAATATAAAGATTGTTGCAAAAAGTCACCATATCCATTGTCTCCCTCCAGCAGAGGGTCTGGGAGCTGCAGGAGGTGACGGAGGAGTACCTGAAGCGCTGCAGGATCAACCTGAGTGACAAAAGCAAACTAATCCAGGACTCTGTGAGACTTGAAGCTCAGCTCAGCCTCACCCTCACCCAGCTGAAGACCTCCCTGCTGGGGGGAGACTGTGACTCCAGGTGAGAGATTAAAATAGCTGTGAGTAGGGCTGCTCAATTAATCGTATTTTAATCGCAATTACGATTATGGCTTGCAACGATTAGAAAAACAACGTAATCGATATAAAACGATTATATTATTATTATTTATTTTTTGGTTTTTCAGTTGAATTATACTTAAAGTTCAGGGTAATCAACTGTTAAAAACATACTGTTCAAATTTTCTTTCTCCAATAAATGGATGTTTTCAAAGTAAATGGATAATCGTTTTTAATAATCGTGATCTCAATTATTGACCCAAATAATCGAGATTATGATTTTTGCCATAATCGAGCAGCCCTAGCTGTGAGCACAGAGGAGTAGAGATTAACAGAGGAGCAGGAAACAGGGGATTGAAGGAGTTGTTGCTCAGGGTTTACTGCCACACAGGATCGAGCAGTGGTTCCTATCCTTTTCTAAAGCGCCAACTTTTTGTCATTGATTAAACTGAAGTACCCCTGAGTAAATGACATATGTTATGGATATTCTTTATCATATTCTATGCATAACAATAACGGCAAAACTGATAACATGTACAATTAACCCAAATAGTGAACACAATATCTGCAAAATGTTTGTGTAAGATGTCTCTGAACATGTATTTTGAGTTAAATCTAAATCTGGTTTATATAAATAGATGGTCAAAATTAAAATTAAAAATTATTATGTTGGTATAAAATCCTGATATATATATATATATATATATGCCAACTGTACATATACGTTAAACACACATTAAAATCAAGAAGGCCTTGTTATCGCCCATGATGTTCTTCAGGACCACCCCCAGCTTGGTAATTAGCTGCATTGTGTAAAGTAGACCACACAATAGTTGCATGGAGGAGAGCAGAGAGTTATTCAAGATTCAAGGATTCAAGGCTTTTATTGTCATTTGTGCATAGCTAGTGTAGTTATGACAATGAAAATCTTAGGTCACAGGCTCCTCCAACAGTGCAACACAATAAAGCAGATAATAGTGCAAGTAAGTAAAATAAAATATAATATAAATAGTGGTCCATGTGTTAAAGAACAGTAATGCTGAGGTGTGTTTTGTTCTTACGGTCTGATCCTCCAGGTCTCTGAGGCACTGGGCCAGCGGGGCAGCGTTTCACACCCAGATGTTGGTGCACCTGGCCGGCCTCGAGGGGCAGGCTGAGCCCCGGGCTGCCAGGGCCGCTCTGGAGCAATACAAGGAGGACCTCACACAGATCATACCTGCGTACAGGTAATACAGCAGTGGGGGTGCTCTAAGGTTGGTGTGGTACTGGCTCTGTGCCTCATTTATTTGCCCATTTGGTTGACTAACAAGGCAACACAGTGGACTATAAGTTGGGAATCTGTTGGTTGAAAAACGTGATAAATTGGGTTGCACATTTTGATTATTTGATTATATTTTTTTATACCAGTTTTCTCTGAGATGTTGCCGTCTAAATTGGCAACTTGGTTGGAGGATTCAAGTCATTGACACCACATTCTTTGGGGCTGTATATTGGCAATCTTTCCAGTTTAAAAAACGACTTAAAATGTATTATTTATTATAAATAAATAAACTACTATTATTATTTATTACATTATAGATTTTATTTGTATACTCCTGGAAATAATTACTGCACTTTATTCCTTATTCCTAAGTATGTATGCTGCATGTATTTGTTGTCTTATGTTGTGATGTTTTTGTTTTGATGGCACCCTTGAAAGGGAGAAGCATTTATTATCTTATTATACATGTATAATGACATTAAACGATTCTATTCTATTATTAATTATATTCTTTTAAATAATAAAAAATATACTTGGGTAACAACAAGTGAAGTTACACATGTCATTCCCAGTGCCATGGAGTCTTAAACTCTTGATATTTGTGGTACAGCTGTAGACTGTAGGTGGACAACCAATGCAAAAAGTCTGCACAACATTGATACAACTACACACACTGAAGATTTTGAGACCCTATTATTAGACAGGGAAACACACAGCACTTCAGTTCAGAAGCAGGAGCCTAATAAAGCGACTGACAGTGGAAACCACAGCCACACAGAACCTGCCGTCTAGCATGAGACAAGCTTTCCAGCCTGCTCCCAATATGACAGCAGAAACACACAACAAACACATCTCACTGTCAGAAAAGTCCAGCCTTTACCTTTCATTTGGAGTTGCTGTTTAGAGTAAAAAATATCCAGCCAGACAGGAAATAGCTGCAATCAATACAGCATCAACAGCAACATGGAAATAAAACATGAAAGTCAAAACTAATTATTTGTCTTTCATCAATAGATTTTAACCACCTGACAGCCCCTCCCCCATTAGCAACCCTTCATCACTGTAATTTCTGAAATAATATATCCAGGTTTCTGCATAAATTAATGATTTAAAAATCCACTGATCCATTTATCAGTTTTTTTTCAAATGTGATAAAAGGTTTCAAATGTTGTTTTTTTTAGCCAATTATTTGTGTGATCCTCTCACCCACCCCAATCTCATCACTGTAGGCATTATAAGTCTAATATGGTGTGTGTGGTGAAATGTCGAGGGAGTCTTCTGGCGTCATGTGACCCCCACAGCGAGGAGCCAGAGGAGGGGTCCATGACGGGACTCACAGTGACGGACAGAGAGACAGGAAAGAGTGTCACCCTCTCTCTATCCACCATGAAGGAAGAGACAGGTAGAGTTTCTTGAAATTATAAAAAAATAGACGTCTCAGTCAAGTTGCATTTAACTGATCTAAGTTGAACTTAACAGGGAGAAGAATGAGAGTCTCTGGGACTGACGCCACCCCTGTGCCAACTGTGCCCTCCTCCTCCTCCTCCATTAACCTGGACCTTATCACCTCAGATCAATACGCCCAGGCATACCTGCACCATCTGTTCTCTGATAAGGGACCTCTGGCAGAGCTAGAGGACTACTTTATCAAGGCTAGTGCCAATCTGAGAACACTGAGAACTGAACCAGGATGTACAAACAACAAAGGCGTGGGAAACGAGATAAAAGAAAGTGATGGAGTGCATGTTAGAGACCAGGCACAGGGCAGTGATGGAGAACAGAGAGTGGACAGGAGAGGACGACTAGAGGAGGAGTGTGAGCAGAGAGATGAAGGTTTGCAACTGAGTATTGTGGAGACGCAGCCGAATGAGAGACCCAATCACAGTTAAAACAAGTACATGAAGGCCCCATGACCCGACAGCAGCAACCAAACCTCGTTTATTTAACAGAAACATTATAGTTAACTTGGAAATATGAAGGAGTTTTGTTATGTTTTTTCACATGTATGTATTCAGAGAGCATAACTGACTGCTGGGTATAAGCTGAATAGCACTTCTTCTTATTTATACGGAACAAAATTGGCCAAATATAAACTTTGGGTTTAACTGTTATTTATAAAAAGTGTGTTTCACAAAGGCTTTAAATTTCAATAAATGTCTACAAGTCATAAAAAAGTGTTGGCCTGATTACTATTACATTTGCTTAACACCAAAACACAAATTAATATGTAAAAATGTTACAAAAACTGAAACAAGAACCCTACTAATGTACTAGCAGAGCCAAAGCAACCAAGATGTGTATATTGTATTCAGGGCCGGCCCTTGGCACTGACGAACTAGGCGGTCGCCTAGGCAAGCCCGCCTTAACCTGCTTAACGATAGCTGGGGATTCTGGGTAGTGTAGTGTCTTCTGCCATCCTTTACTCCGAAAAAACATTTGTTTCTCCGAATCGAAGGGGAAAAATACAAAAGCATTGCACACAATTTAAACCAATCAATGTTGTGTAATTAACAAGGATAATCTGGTGTTTTTTAGTCGATGAGTAGTGCAGATATCACTGTAAAATCAATCGACAGTAAGGGGAATACTTACTTCCGGGTGTACAATTCTCCGTTATCCAATGAGAATGGACGCTCACATTGCCTTTAAGGGCAGTCGACACAAACGAACGCCGTGCTTCCATGAGCGTCCATAGAAGCATATGGACATCCCGGAAAGCTGAAAATGGACGCTAAGGCCCCCCCCTTGCGTTGAAAATGGACGCTAAGGCCCCCCCCCTTGCGTTGGAAAAAGCCGACAGGGGACTTGACATAACGTCAACATAGGCCGACCTGGGAGTGAGGATGTGTTGTAGCAGTATGAGGCATGGCTACAATGGGTGATCTGTTTGGTATTTTAAGCAAAAAACTTCACAGACATGTTTTGTATAGGTATGGCCCTACAATATATGTTCCCAATATAGCATAATAGGTCCACTTTAAGTCAGTGTAGCCTGTGGATTGAAACCTTATCTTACATATTTAAGTCAACTTACAGTCAAATGTCTTTGTTTGAAAACCACCTTTTTAAAGTAACGTTACTTTAGTTGGTAGAAAAAATGACTCATCACACGCCTGTGACTTTCTTTAGGTAGCAAACCAACACCAAAAGGTCAGAAGCACGAACACATATCCACCTGCGTAATAACATTCTCCCTATGTATGTGAAAGAGGATGCATGCTGAAGGAGGACATTTCAGTGACGCTCACAGGAGAAATGGCACTTTCCGTTAAGTGTTTTTCACTCCGAAAGGTTGAAAAGATGCTTTCTGTCTGGGTAATATGGTGTGCGATGCAGCAGGTGGGCGAGCAGCACAGGAAGGAGCTCTTATGTGGCGGAGCTGGCAGCACTGTGAATGTCAAGCTGGCAAAGGAGAGTGGAAATGTGTTGTCTCGAGTTTGTGAGAAAGTGTGTGTGTGATCGCGTGTGGGCCTGTATATAAAGATTAAAGAAAGACGTGGAGAATACAGCCATGTGCAATAATATAGTGTGTCTGTGTGAATTCAAAATGGGAGAGTGATTATGTATGTGTGTGTCAGTGCAGCATGATTACAGAAAGAAAGAAAGGAAGAACGAGGGTGTTACAAGTGGTTGATGGTTTTTGTTTGTGTGTGTGTGTGTGTCAGGTCTTGCTAGCTGTCAATGAGTCACACTTCACATCTCCAATTACTGGTCTCTGCTCTGCTAATGATGTCTGATTGGTGTTATTACTCTCTCACTCTTTTATTCCCTTTCTCCTTGTTTCCTTTTCCTTGAACTGGCTATCAGATTAGAGTGATTTTATTATTCAATGGCATGTAATTCACATCAACCATACTGCAGCGACTTTAAAATGGAAGACATTTTAAACAGTTTTTTTGTCTTCAAATGTTCATTTATGATCTTCAGAAACAGCTATTTCTATAGTTTGTTTCCTAAACCCTATTCTCTGCTTTCTTCTGGCAGCATATACTTTTTTCTCTTCAGTCTTCATCTCAGATTGATTTGTTGGCTTGTTAAAATACTCCTTTCAAAGCCAAGAATACATAAAGACACCTTGTCAGATCTCAGAACATTTGAACATATTTCCACTAAAAGGCTGATTAGCATTGATCCAAGAAGCACTCTCACTTGGAGTGGCTCCCTAATATGCTGGTACTATTAAGAAGATAACCTATTCCTATAACAGGGGTACTCAAACTTTTTTATTAAAGGTCCACTTGTGAATTTTATACAAGGTCACTGGTCCGGATAAATACCAGCAAAGTCCCCGGAGCGGAGCGGAGCAACGAAACTGAAATGAAGAAGCAGTTTCTTACGGCGCGCTATGCATGGGGCAACGACATGCTTCCCGACATGTCGTTGCAGTAAATTAAAGGGTGTTTCATGTTGTCGTTGCTGTGGACCTTCTTAAATCTACCTTCTTTGGGGGCCCCCTTCTGGTCCAAGCACTTGCCTGTCTTGCCTGTTGGCAAACGGCGCCCCTGTATACACACACACATTCAATACATACATACAGTATGGTGGCTTGAACTAGTGGGAGAAATGGCACTGTTTGTCTGTAGCCAATGCCTTGAACCTCGGCAACAAAGGCATTAGAAGCATTAGAAAGTCAAGGTAAACTCGGCGGTTAACTTGCAGTCTGCAATGCGTGTCACGCTCGCGCACACAAGTAAATACAGTATATACGTTCATTCTCACAACGCGTCAGACACAAGAAAATATACATTAATTTACATCAGAACGTTTTAATTTTTTATTATGTTTTATTTTTTATAATGGGACACAGGGTTCGGTCCGGATTGATTTGCAGTTCGGTCCGGAGTTTGAGAAGCCCTGTCCTATAAGGTCTGATAATCTAATGACTGCATATAATGACACAAGCTATTATATTTTTATCCTGGTCAGTTTTATAGGGAGCAACAGGTGGTGTAAACAATGAAAAGGTCTCATGCGTTACAACACCTAACATTTCATGTTGTTCCTCTGTTTTCAATTGAAAACAAAGATAATTCTACCACATGAACATCACAAATACCAAAACTCCACCCCCACATACAAGTTAGAAAGAAAAATAGAGAGAAACAAACCAAAAAGAAAGATAAATCACTTCACAGAAGACTTCATGTGTGGAAAATCCCATTATTTGATATAAAAAAAATCTTGTTTCATATCTTGTGTGAGGCCCACTTAACTTTAGGGAATTAGATTCTTCTGTATGATGCTCTTCTATTTTTTACATTTCCATTGTCCTCTGCCTCTTCGAGTTTTCATGTGTGAATGAAAGGTCAAAAGGTGACTCCAACATGTGTCAAATACCGACATTAAAGTGTGGTTACTCTCCCAGATGACCTGATGAACATGTGGGAGTGCATATAGGTAAACAGCCTGTATGTCCAGTTCTAAATATGTGCGCGTGTGTGTAATTTACAGCTTGTTGACACGTTGTTTTCTCTCTCTCGGCCCTTAGGTGTGTGTGTGGCCGTCTGTCAGTGTCTGTGCTTCTATGCCACAGTCTGTTGTCGTAGAAACGTCTCCTCGGCAACAGAAATCGCCACAGTAACAACGACATCATCACGCCGCCCACAAGCCACTCAGCAGAGAACAGTCGCTGACACAGAGTAACCTACTGTTGAGTGTTTGTGTGTGTGTGTGTGTCTGTGTGTGTGTGTGTGTGCGCTGATAAGTCAAAGGGAGGAGGACTTGGTCATCAACTTCTGGCAGGGGAGAAGGTGAAAGACAAGCGAGAGACAAGAAATAGAGAGATTGAAAGAGATTGAAAGAGCAGTGCATGGAGAAAGGAAGAGAGAGAGAGAGAAAATGAGCAATCAACACTTAAGTAAAGAGAAGGAAAGGTCAACGGAAGAGGGAGGTGAGAGGGTGTCAGACTGAAGGAAGGAGAGAATAGGATGAAGGAGGAGATTCAGATGTAAAGAGAGGGAGAACAGGATCGAGGATGGGAGAAAGGAAGGTTTTCAGCACAATGATGGAAACTTTAAGAGGCTTCAAATGTGGCTTCAAATCACAATGAAACATTTTTCCGGTATCTTATGAGTAAATAAGCTAAAATGTAAAGTTGATAATAATATGTATTTTAAATACTCACCCCATGTTACCATGAATTCTTAAACAAAAATGTGTTTTAAAACATTATATACAGTGTAATCAAGTCTAATTTATTAAAATGTATTGCTGTCGAACCACATGCGTTTCACTCTATGAAACACTGGTGTAGTCTCATGCTACTATAATAGAGATGGTTTTATATAATACACCATTGCATAGATGTGATTTGGCTTGAAGTGGACCTATCATGCTATATTTGAAAAAATGTATTGTAGGGCCATACCTATACAAAACATGTCTGTGAAGTTTTGCTTTCAAAATACCAAACAGTTGGTATTGGTATATGCCTGTGTGTGGACCGGCCGAACCGACAGGCATGAAAAAAATCTTGAAAAATCTTGATGCTGGGCGTGTCTGAAGCTTGGCGATTTTTTGCGAGCAACGCGACCAACAACCAATCACATGAATCTCCCGCCCCCGACATACAAAGCAATATAAATGTTAAAACGAAGTAAACTGGATATAAACTCCCCAAACAGGCGAAAACCTACCAGTTTCACCCACTGTCTCTGCTACCCTCCCTCCATGCCTGGTTCCTCCGGTTTGTATCCCGGTAAATAGTTCTGGTCGGAAAGAACCGGGTGATTTGCTACCGTAATTTCTCGTTTGGAATATGAGGAAATGAACTGCGGTCTGGCTCTCCCAGCTTGCACGCGGTTTGATTGGCTAGCGCTTGTGGCGGGATTTGCATAAACGGGATTTGATTGGCTGATGCCAGCTTCGAAAGCATCGGGAGCAGAGCCCTAGATCCCTCTGATCGGGAGCATCAAAAGTTGAACATTGCTCAACTTTTGATGCTCACGATGCTTGCAAATCCATGCTCCGCTCCCCACAATGCAGTTAGGCGAAGATTCAAAAATATTCTACGTCACCCCATTCAAGTGAACCGGCGAAGCTTTGAAAGATTGAAAAAAAAAAAGAGGAGGCGGAGCTAATGCCTGATCAGAATTCTACCGGAGATAAAGTTACATTCTGTTGTGATAAAACGCCATCCTGTTTAAACCACGTCAAGGATAATTTCTGAAATAGTATGGAGCTCAAATGCTTTTTCTATGGCAGGTTTATCACAAGGTGAGTTCTTTTTTTATTTCCTGCTTTTTAAACACATGTGCTCTACAGTACAGGTTAGCTCTGAGTGTTAGCGAGGCTTGCTAATGTAAACAAAGACGAGATTATGTCCAAAACACAGCCTTGTTTCTGATAGCAACTTTCTGTGGGTCCGCCGACGTCACAGCGGATGGACATCTGTATTCGCTCGTTGTACACCCATTTAAAAAAGATTTGGGTACCGCTGCGTGAGTTCCCCGACGCACCGGGGACACATATGTATGTATAAAAGACATCACAAAGTGCATTTTGCATGATAGGTCCCCTTTAAGTTGTGTGACAGTTTGCTGTATCAAACATGGTCCCCTACATATATTTAATTCAACAAATCATTACTTTTCTCCATTGTGTGTTTCTTTATCCACTGTGGTATCCTGTTTTGCCAGATGTTTAGTTTACACATAAGCCTTTGAAAAGCCATCATTGGAAATTGTTTTTGCAGACACTTAAAATATACTTATTATTTCATTGGGGTGAACCGTCTGTCAATCAAAACTTTCCACTCTACTTGTTTTTTAATGAAATCATACTCCCCGGTTCTGCTAACTGATGCAATTGCAGCATTTATACCTAACAATGACCAAATCATGAGGATACAGCTGTCATCAGATTCAAATCCTGATTGATGCACTGCAAATATATAACAGCACCTTTCCCCACCTGAGCCCTGTCGACCTCATCTGGTGACAAGAGCAAAGACATTAAAAGTAAATACAGAGAAGTCTTAAGAGACACAACCAAAACTGTCAGAAAATAGTGTGACAAATATAGGAACCATTACTTGTGATTTTAGTCATTTGGAGACAATAGGCTGAAAAGACGTCTAACAAATATAATCACCTCATAGCTTCATCACCATGAGCTTCAAGAGCGGAACTAGACTTAAGTGTTGAGGCACGATACTGGTGCTTGTTGCATGTTTCAGACCATTAACTCCGAATTGAATACATTTCTGTTGTGGAGCCACAAAAGCTCTTTGATTGATTTCATACCTTCGAGTCAGCCTTTGGATTAATTTCATTTCACATTTCATTTTCATGGGAAAATTAAGTTGCACTGACTTGGAACTGTTTAAAAGAGATATTCAAACACAGGGAACTATTCATTTATCAAAGGTCCATTATCTTCAGCTTTGAGACTGTTAGCGTGTTGCTCAAAAATGGTCATAATCACATTATCTCTTTCGAACATCCATGTTTGTTTAGTGGTATTAATGGATAATTTTTTATTGTGCGTCTCTTTTTGAGGAAATCAATAACACTTATTTGTTTGTGGGGCATAGTGGGAGAACGAGAAGTGAAAACAATGGAAATCGTTTAAGAGGCACTGAATTATTTACATGATATTATCATATTTGTACTATCAACACGATTTCAATTTATTTTTAAAATGTACAATAGCGACATCCGTAATTTATAACATACACTATGAATGATTTAAAATGATAGTTCAGCATTTTAAAAAAAGAGTCCAAAGTATTTAAATTGATTAATTAATAGAGTCATGGATTTGTAATATGTGAACTGTAAAGTTTAGTCACCACACCCATGTATACATCACTTCAGGGGACATTACATTGACTTACATGCATTTCCTGGAGACTTATCCTAACCTTAACCATAACCAACAAATGCCTAACCCTTACGGAGCGTCCACACAGCAGCGTGCGTTGACGCTTGGAGGTGGGCGTATCTGAAGCTTGGGGATTTTTTGCGACCAACAACCAATCACATGAATCTCCTGCCCCCGACATACAAAGCAATAGCAATGTTAAAACGAAGTAAACTGGATATAAAATCCCCAAACAGGCGAAAACCTACCAGATTCACCCACTGTCTCTGCCACCTCCCTCCATGCCTCGCTCCTCCGGTTTGTATCCCGGTAGATCAACAGAGACTGATCATACAGCACCGGGTGATTCACTACCGCTATAATGAATTTTCCCTCCATTTTTTTGAATATGAGGAAATGACCTGCGTAGTCCTCTCCCAGCATACACGCGGTTTGATTGGCTAGTGCTTGTACTGGCAGATTTGCATAAACGGGGATTTCATTGGCTGACGCCTCCGTCGAGGCGTCAAAAGTTGAACATTGCTCAACTTTTGACGCCAGCAACGCTCCACGTCGCTTCCCAAAATGCAGTTCGGCTAAAAGTGACGTCACTCCATTCAAAGTGAATGGGCAGAAGCGTTGGAAGCTTCAACGCACGCCGCTGTGTGGACGGGCCGTTACCCTTAACCTTACCCTAACCCTAACCAAGTCTTCACCCTAAAATTAATGATTCCCCTCATGGGGACCTCCAATTTGTCCCCATAAGGGAGGTGAGTCCCCACACGTGACTGTGTAAACAGATTTAGGTCCCCACAACTATAGTAATGCTAGGCTACACACACACACACACACCACACACCACACACACACACACACACACACACACACACACACACACACACACACACACACACACACACACACACACACACACACACACACACACAGAATAATCACTGAAATGTCTGAATAGAGGGAATCCAGTATTGAAATTGGGCATTTTACTGTAGTTTTTCTCCTCAAATGTGAGTGCTGCATCTTTCAATACAGGCAGCAACAAAAAATAGAGCAGGACATAATCTACACACACAGTAAATGCTGTTCAAAGCTGTCAATCAAGCCGTAAGTGCAGCTATTAATTACAAAGGTAAAAGCAGCAGAGATAATACAGTGTTAGTGCCTGGCTTTGTGTGGCAGGTTTTTAATACATACTTTATGTGTGTCTGTGTTAATATTCAAGGTCTGTGTAAAAGTATTTATTGCATACAAACGTCTTGAAATGTATATTGACCTGTGTGTGAACTAATAGCATGTGAAAAACGCTCCTGGTGAGTAAAGGCCTAGGTCATACAGATCTAGCTGCTCTCTAAAAAGTTAAATAACTTGCATAGCAGTATCATTTTCTTTAATCCACATTTTGCCTGTGTATATTTGTTGTTTAATATTCCTTGTCATTGAAGAACCCTGATTTAGAATTGTTACCATTTTATTTGATGTCTTGGCCAAGACAACGCTGTCACAAAAACAATACATGCATTTAAAGTAAGTCACTGCTGGCCGTTGGACAGTATATATCTATCAAGAAGTCTGTGCACATGCCTGCCAGTTATTGTTATTCAGAGGTCATATCATTGTTGACCTCTGAAAAAGGACCAGATAATGTTTGATTTAGAAGCAAAAATAAGGCATGAAGAATAAAGAAGTATACAGTATGAACCAGATGAATGTCTAGACAATGAAACAATGTTAGATTGACAAATTGAAACATAAAGAGTGTGCATTTTCCCTGCCATACTGTACAGACACGACAACCTATTCTCTCTAGACTAGAGGATGTATACACAACTGAATGTTAGGCTTGCGAAGCGCAACAAGAATAGATTAACAAATTAAATTGTCCTTGTATGTTTCTTTGTAAAGTGACCTTGAGGTTATGAAAGGCGCTATATAAATTCAAGTTATTATTATTATTATTACCCTCACAGAGAAGCTTTTCCATTATTGTGTTACATGTCCATGTTTGCAGCTAAGCACGGCTAAACACATCCTGGACTCTCTGTGAACTTATATCTATCCTCTCTTCTGAGTCCAGGTAAAACAGCACGATCTACACATATCTATTCTTTAAAGGCTCTGCACACCCACACAGGGACTTTTAATCATTAAGACAAATCGAGTCAACTGTGTGTCAAATCGCACATTTGCCTCAAAGTGCTTCACAATCAAACAGTATCATTGATTAAGGAAAACATGTAACTTTAATTGTACATTTAAGAGGGTAAAAGTAGAAGCAATAGAGAAATAACCCCTCTTTCAGTGTGGACAGACATGCAATGATATGTGTACAGAATGGGTCAAACTAAAATATGGACGGTTGGGATGTCATTATTGGGATAATGATTAGCTTACATGTTTGATTCATTATCAGAGTTTATAGAAATGTTTTAATGTTTAAGTTGTTTTCAAAATGTGCAACAATGGTGCTGCAAATAACAAAAGTTTGCATACTAAAGATCATTTATTAGAGATTTGGCCAGATTTCCGTTTTCGAGTGGGTTCTTTTTTGCAGCCGCCAAACAAACCTAAAGCTAATGACCTTTCCAATATGGAGACCTTGAAAGAAGAACTCATACCAGAGGTTAGGCTCAAGCCCAGCATTCACAAAGACAGGAGGAAGGAACCAACACACACACACATGGAGAAAGAGAGAAACAAATAGCTTGTGTGCAGCTGTGCATAACAACTGTGTTTGATGACAGCTGTTCTGGGGCTCTTGGAGAACCTCACTATGATCCATTGCAATTTGTATAGTTGCGTTTCTGTATTCTGTTATTATCAGTGAGCACATTTATTGATATGCAAACTGATGTTTAAAGGCATTTCTTTTTGACCACTAATGTTGGACTGTTGGAGTTAGGCTTGTTATTTTGCCCCCAGCCTCCACTATGATTGAGATTTATTGAACAGAACTGTGTCCTACAAGCCTCGTAAATCTGACAAAAGTATGTATATCTTTGCAAATGCCTTTTGTGCAGTGTATTAGAGTTGAATTGCATGTGGTTACCATTTCTTAATGAAAGAAGCAAATATGTCGTAGGAGATTTCAGAATTGTTTGGGGAATTTCAATATATTTTACTATAAGTGCGATTTATTTTGTAAAATACTAAAAGGTTTTTAAAATGCTCTGCAAATCCCAGATGCAAAATGCAGAAACAGATCAGTGTTCTCTAAAACAGAAGCATGTTATATATACACCACTTAAATTATATTATTGTTTGGGAAGAATTTATATTACCGTGGCATATGGTACCCATATCTACTATGGGTACCAGAATATATTACAATTACCATCCAAACTTTCTTTTAAAGGTCTCCTATTATACTGTGTTATATTTCACACAGGCTCCGCCCTCCACTGGACTCTATGGGTACTACTCTCTATCATGCTGTGCGTGCTTTCACCTACTGAGTTTACGTAAACGTAGCCGGCCAATCGGGGCGAGCCTACCTGAATGCGCGCGCAGGCCCACAGTATATAAAGGCGGCTACACCCGCCGCCCACTATCCTTTTTCTCTTCAGACGAGCTGACAACCGAAGAGTTAAACGAACGAAGATTAGAAGGCAGGCCAAAGTGGGCGGGATTCCGGCGATGGTGTGAAGGAAGGAGTCTAGAGCCTCTGTCATGCACGCTGGGCTCTATTCTTACCTACTTACAGATACTGGTGGACAGGGGGCTGGCTCATTCCACAATTAAGGTGTATGCAGCTTCCATTTCGTCCTGCCATGAGGGATTTGGAGGCAGGTCAGCCTTCAGTCAGCCGCTTATGTCGCGGTTTGTGCAGGGGGTCAGGAGGCAGCGCCCAGTAGTGCACGCCTCCGCCCCACAGTGGGACCTGCCGTTGGTGCTCGAGGCTCTGGTCACAGAACCATTTGAGCCCCTGGAGCTCTCCTCCCTGGAAGCACTGTCATGGAAGACAGCATTGCTACTTGCCTTGACTTCGGCCAAAGAGTGTCCGAGCTGACCGCTCTGTCGGTGCAACCAAGCTGCCTTTTGATCCAGGGTGACCGTAGCGGGGCGACACTCAGACGAACCCCTCCTTTAACTCCTAAGAGCCTAAGGAGTTCGTTCAGGTCAAGGGCTATTCAGTTAGGTGGCTTTAATCTTCCACCCCATATTGAGGCCAGGGAGGCTAAATTGCACCTCCTTTGCCCAGTGCGTACGCGAGCATGTTATGTAGAGCGCACGGCTGCCATTAGACGCACTGAACAGCTGTTTGTGTGCTTTGGGGATGGTGTGGCTAGAAAAGCTCTCTCCAAGAAGCGCCTAACAGGATGGCTATGCGGGTGCATTACACATGTCTATGGACGGGCGGGGAGAGCCCTCCCCACTGGGGTCCGTGCGCATTCTACACGGGCTGTGTCAAACAGCCTTATTCAGCAGCGTGAGTGTAGAAGATATATGCACGTCGGCGTCTTGGTCTACGCCAGGCTCCTTCATAAAATGTTATCTCCTGGACATGTCTGGCTCCTTCTCGTCGTCTGTGCTTGCCGAGGCAACGCATGACTGGTGAGAGGGGGGGTGGCTGTGGGTCAGCAGGTGTCTGAAGGTGATAAGGTGGTGTGGGGGGGGGAGGGGTTAGCGTGGTTGGTGATTGGCTAATGGTTACACAAGACAAAAACACGTTATGACATCATAAAGTGGCCAAAATCTGACCAGCTAATTTTTTATATAAATGGATCAGGACAAAAAGAGAGAGAATCTTTTTTCCTGAAACTTTCAGAATCCCTTTAGGGGGCACATGTTTCTATATAAAATACATGAAAAAGTGGATTTTGCACAATAGGTGACCTTTAATAGGCTGTGTTTGAGCACTGACTGACACATATGAAACAAAGGAGGGAGCAGAGCAGAAAAACCCATGGCTGGTCCTGCCGTCTCTTTAAGTGGCTGTGCATAGTCTGACAGCCAGCGCAGACTTTCTGACAGTTTAGGCATTATTCAGTGCTCAGGAGCAGCATGCACCCACATACTGACCCAGCATGCTTACCCGGAAGCAGAGGCCATTGAGACTAGCACCTGTCTAGAAATCAAATGTGACAACATAATGAGATTTTAGACACAGCAGCAGGCAGGTAATGAAAGGAGACAGGGCTAACACCTGTACACAAGAAACAACGGCACAAAACACATCGCAGCGAATAGACTCTTATACTGACTCACTCTTAGAAACACGTTCTGCAAGCATGATATAAAATAAGTCTCGCCAAATTGTTGTGCAGTTTAAATGTACATATACAAAGCAAACTTGTTTATTATTACAATAAAAGACAGGAAGCGGATTGACTTTTAATGGGAAGAAATCCATCACCCGCTCACAGAGAATGAGCACGATCCATCACAGTGGCAGCATGGGAAAAGGAGGAAAATAGAATACAACTCATCCATCAGTCAGATGTTATAAAGGCTTCCGACAGACCAGATGGGACCTTTGTATTCACACCATTTATGTTTGTCTAACAGTTCTGCAGGTTGTTATTTTGGAGCTTCACTACTCAACTTTGACCCTCCGCTTCACCAGGAAGGTCGTAGCACAAGGGTTGATGGTGGGATCAAACCAACAAAGGACTTCACTGGGAGTCCGGTTTTATGTCCCTTGTGAAGCCACATTTCAATGTTTACCTATTTAAATTGCCGTCCGTATCTTAAATAACGCTAACAAACGTATATATTTAAATCTAGACCATGGTAATGGTAATGTACTAAACCAAACCAAGTATTTATTTTGCTTTTTTGTTTGGTTTTGTCTCAATTTTCCACATTTTCAAACTGTAATCAGGAAGAAGACGCAATTGAAGTGGGAAGGTTATTTTTGTAGGAGAAAGTATAGTAAATTGATGGATTGTATAATTTTTTTCCGCCTACACCGTCCAGTTGGTCAGCTTAGTGTGGAGTATAACGGTGTTTCTTTAGAGTCTATAGGCAATGTGCTCCTATCTCCATTTGCCAATTTAGACATTTACGGTCAAGGGATTGACAAATGGTAACGTGATTAGATTTTAGATTCCGGGCAGCAATCTGCAATGCTGCTGGATAACTAATCCCTCCTTCATACACATAAATCTCAGCCAACATTACAAGCAAATATAGCACATATGGACGAGGGCTGAGATGGAGGCGGAGCTGCTTCAGCAAATGGCATCAGCATAGTAACAGGGACAAGTGTCACATTTTAATTACACTCGAATTGGATGACAATCAGCTAATGTCAGCGTGACTTGTGTGCCCTGCCTGGACTATTCCTCCTGTAAGCCACTCTGTACAAGTGCTCCCTGCACAGAAACTACGATAAGCTGACTGCACACTTCTTGTCTAGCGCAATTTTAGAGAGTCAAAGCAAAAGAGTGACTAGTGAAGACTGTTAAATATTTAGCAAGCCAGAACCACATTTTTTGGAATGAGTTGGTGGACCAATGGGATAATATCTATATCATATATTGAGTGCTGGACTCAGACCAGAAGAACATTTTGCACTTCTGCTTCAAGAGTCAGGTCGAGGGAAGGAGAAGAACGAGTAGATCAAAAATATTAAAAATAAACTCCTGCACACTAACAAACTTGCAGATCCAAAATCTGAGTTGCAAGTTTGATAGTTCATTTGCAACTAGTGAATACTGGACTAACATTTGTCACTAAGAAATAAGGACTGGATTGAAGCCTATGTATTTGAGGTATAGGGCACAGGTCTTATGTATACATCTGTCTATTCAAAAAGTAACTATCGTTTATTGTTTTATTTTCAATATTAAATTGATCATGACATGTCAGCCATACCACATTTGTAGCCTCATTTTGAACCATCTGCCTTGTTTCGGTGTTCCTTCCATAACTACACACACATAAAAACACAAAGGGTTTTATACACCATTCACTTTATGCTTTTGCCTTTGTGTGCAATGGTAATTAATAGGGAAATATTAAGTGTCAAATTGTCAGGATTAGTGCTGGGGGGAAACGATTATTTTGAAAACGATTAATCGGGCGATTATTTGATCGATTAGTCGACTAATCGAACGATTATTTTTCTGTTGTTCAATTCATAAAAAACGTAATGTAAAAAAAAGTAATATAAAAAAAATTTTTTTCACGATACTGTGTCTCAGGGGATCTTAATATTTAAGAACCTATTAATGTGTTATACCAGATTAACGGAAATAATCTCAGCTAACTGACGATACAAACCATGTTTACCAACACAAAACAAAACACAAGTCTCATAAGAAGCAAACTAAAATGCTATCTAAATGACTCCTGAGCGAAAAATGCTAACGGACATTGGCACAGAACTCAAGATAACCCTTATTACTTATCGTAGCTGCACATACAAGATATCAGATTAAAGCTGAGACTCCACAGATTATGTAGGTACATAGTATCATCACTGAGTGATCCGGACTCGCGACAGGGGAAGCAAATACAGTCATCACAACACGTACCTTCACAGAGCTTCTAGGGAGATCGTCTCACCGCCGTAGCTGTCAATCTGATCAAAATACGTGTTCAATGGCATTCAAATGAGAAAAAACGCGGCTGAATCGGTTAATCCATAGGTTTTTAACGTCTATGTATAAACAAATTATTGAATTTATAATCCATAATTCCATTTTTATGTAAAAATCGGAGAGCAAATGCTAGCTGCTAATGGTTGCCACCACAGCTAGCTGCTGCTTCCGTCAAGCAGCAGTCTCAGTGAGATATAAATATATAATATCTTTGCG